>NC_140995.1:118832912-119125006 GCF_052327205.1 Somniosus microcephalus
ATGGATGTTTTCAGTCTTACTGATAAAGAAGTCCATGAACTCCTCGCACTTGTTATTGGAGGTGAGGGGGAAGGGGGCAGGTGATAAGGATTTAAGGAGTTATGTATGGCAAGGGCCGTGTTTGTGAGTGAATGGATGTTCTGGAGAGAAATGTGGAGAAGGGCTATGACTGTCGGTGCATTGGCAGAGTCTGAAGCAGCAGTGGTTTGGGACAAGGTGGTTGGAAAGGTTAGCCCCAGCAAGCATGCTGGACGGGATGATCAGCGAGAGAAGGGGATGGGGCAGTTGGGGCTGCACTCTTAAGGAGGCAGCTAAGGGTGCTTTGATGCGTCCTTCAGAGAATGCCAAGAGAAGCACAGAAGGTAGCAGTGAGTTTATCCAAGGGTGAATCAAGCCTGGAAGGGCAGCAGAAGAGTAGGATGGCAGAGGAGTAGTGATGGGTTGGGTAGAGATTGGGGGAGGCAAACTACCCAAGAGAGGAGGGAGAGAAAAGAAAGATGTCATGACTGGGCAACAGGAAGGGAAGGAGACAGGACAGAAAGGCCAAAGGAGGGCCAAGAGAAGGAAAAAAAGATAACATAGAAACATAGAAGATAGGAGCAGGAGTAGGCCATTCGGCCCCTCGAGCCTGCTCCGCCATTCAATGAGTTCATGGCTGATCATCCAAATTCAGTACCCTGTCCCTGCCTTCTCCCCACATCCCTTGATCCCTTTAGCCTTAAGAAATATATCCAACTCTTTCTTGAATATACTTAATGAACTGGCCTCCACCGCCCTCTGTGGCAGAGAATTCCACAGGTTCACCACTCTTTGGGTGAAGAAATTCCTCCTCATTTCTGTCGTAAATGGCTTACCCCTTATCCTTAGATTATGACCCCTAGTTCTGGACTCCCCGGCCATCGGGAACATCCTTCCTGCATCTAGTCTGTCCAGGCCTGACAGAATTTTATAGGTTTCGATGAGATCCCCTCTCAATCTTCTAAACTCCAGTGAGTATAAGCCCAATTGACACAATCTCTCCTCATATGTCATTCCTGCCATCCCAGGTATCAGCCTGGTGAATCTTCGCTGCACTCCTTCCATGGCAAGAACATCCTTCCTCAGATAAGGCGACCAAAACTGCACACAATACTCAAGGTGTGGCCTCACCAAGGCATCCTTGTTCCTGTACTCGAACCCTCTCGCTACGAAGGCCAACATACCATTTGCCTTCTTAACCGCCTGCTGCACCTGCATGCTTACCTTCAGCGACTGGTGCACAAGAACACCAAAGTCTCTTTGCACTTCCCCTTCTCCCAATCTATTGCCATTCAAATAATAATCAGCCTTCCTGTTTTTGCCACCAAAGTGGATAACCTCACATTTATCCACATTATAGTGCATTTGCCATGTTTCTGCCCAATCACCCAACCTGTCCAAATCGTACTGGAGTTTCACGACATCCTCCTCACGGCACACCCTCCCACCCAGCTTAGTGTCGTCTGCAAATTTGGAGATATTACATCCAATTCCCTCGTCCAGATCATTAATATATTTTGTGAACAGCTGGGGTCCTAGGACCGATCCCTGCGGTACCCCACTAGTCACTGCCTGCCACTCGGAAAATGACCCCTTTATTCCAACTCTGCTTTCTATCTGCCAACCAGTTCTCTATCCAAATCAATACCTTGCCCCCAATCCCATGTGCCTTAATTTTGCACGCTAATCTCTTATGCGGGACCTTATCGAAAGCCTTCTGAAAGTCCAAATACACCACATCCACTGGTTCTCCCTTATCTATTTTACCAGTTACATCCTCAAAAAATTCCAGTAGATTAGTCAAGCACGATTTACCCTTTGTAAATCCATGTTGACTTTGTCCGATCCTGTCACTGCTTTCCAAGTGCTCTGCTATTACATCTTTTATAATGGACTCTAGCATTTTCCCCACCACCGATGTCAGGCTTACCGGTTTATAATTCCCTGATTTTTCTCTACCACCTTTTTTGAATAGTGGGGTAACATTAGCTACCCTCCAATCCATGGGTACTGTTCCAGAGTCTATCGAGTTCTGGAAGATGACCAGCAATGCATCTACTATCTCCAGGGCCACTTCCTTAAGTACCCTAGGATGTAGATTATCAGGCCCTGGGGATTTATCGGCCTTCAATCCAGTCAACTTCCCCAACACCATTTCCTTACAAATACTGATTTCTTTTAGTTCCTCCCTCTCATTAGTCCCTATGTTCCCCGACATCTCTGGGAGGTTAGTTGTGTCCTCCTTTGTGAAGACAGAACCAAAATATGTATTTAATTGGTCAGCCATTTCTTTGTTCCCCATTATAAATTCCCCTGATTCTGACTAAGGGACCTACGCTTGACTTCACCAATCTTTTTCTCTTCACATATCTATAAAAGCTTTTACAGTCAGTTTTTATGATAGAAGAAAGAAAGTAGGTAAAACAGGAGGGTTGATAAGCTGAATCACAGTTTCTTGTGTATTTTATTTATATAAAATCACTAAAACTGAAGTACCACTTATTAATCAGAGATGACTGATCAGAAAAAGCAACCTCTTCACAACATAAAAATGAAGAACATTATGAAAAAGCTATAATCTCACTATAGCAACAGTGTGTGTATTTGGTTTTGTTGCAGTTTTAGTGTATTGATGGGATTATGATCCATTAGTATACAGCATGGAATATCCTGTGAACGTGAGCTGGAAAATTATATTGTACCTGCAACTGAACCAAAAAAAGGTTGCTGCAAGTACAAGCTCAATTTAAAAAAGTTACAGAAACAAGTCAGTGATGACATGCTCTTTGATAAATTTTGCAAATTATTCACTATAGAAAAGCAAAAAAATTTGGTGTGCAGGGCTTCACAGGAGCGTTGCCAGACAGAATTTGACACCAAGCCGCATAGAGATATTCGGATAGGTGACCAAAAGCTTGGTCAAAGAGGTAGGTTTTAAGGAGCGACTTAAAGGAGGAGAGAGAGGCAGAGGGGTTTTGTGAGGTGAAGGTTATTGTGGAAATTATCATATTATGTCAGTTAAACTGTGGAGAAACAACTAGCAGTAAAACTATAGATTTTGTCCTTCCAAATGGAAAGCGCACTTTGAGCTATAGAACTAAGGTGCAGCACTGGTGAATACAGGTCTATTACTTGTAGTGACCATGGTGGGAATAATTTGAGACGTTGAATTAAGCATATCACACAAGAATCATATTGACACAAAGTCACAGTGTATTAGCACTGATGCACTAAGCAAGGCTAATGACAACAATGTACACACATTGAAAATAATACTACTATAACTGAGGTTTTCGTACAATATCCCAATAAAGTTCTACAAACACAAGGCATAGAAATGGGCAAACAACAAATTAACTAGTTTTTCTTCGAGTGAGAAAGATCTAATAACTGATTAGCAACCAAGTCACAGAGGAATTACAAAGATTTTCTTCACAAGTGGAATAAACAGGGTACTACAAATGTATTCCTACTGATAAAGCAGGGTGGCCTGGTTAGCTTAAATGGTGCTTGCTACAAGTAAAGGTAGCCAGATGAGGTGTGACTCACTTCTTTGGCCACCATCTTGAAAAACCCTTTAGTGGGACAAAGTTCCAGTCAGTTTTAACATATTAGGTTGGGTTATAATTTCTACATTTTATTTACTTAACTCAACGCTAGTGGTTAAAATAATAAAAAAGACATAAGTGTAAAAGCAAAGAAGTGACATATTAGTTCAATTTTCAGTACTTACCATATTTCAGCCAGTACTAGCTTTGGTAAACCAGATTGCAGAAAGAAATTTCGAGCTTGATCACCTGTTAAGTATTCAAATAAATACATTTTAATATCATGGGCAAAGAATTTATAAATCACTATAAAACCGCAAAGATACATCCCGATTAGAAAAGAAAAAATGCAAATGATCACAAATATGTGTGTGTGCAGTGGTGTATCTTAACCCATGCAAAGGCTGCTTAGGTAAGATAGAATCATCATGCCTGTGCTGCTTTGGCCATAAGACGACTGTCTTGTATCTCCGAAATACTGCCCAGCCCTGCCCGACTCTCCCTCATTGCTATAGAGACCCTAAGCCCATGGTATCAACACCTCAAGGCTTGACTTCCCTGCTTTCACAAAATATAACTTAGCTAAACTGGGAATGCATTTTAATGACTTCTTCACTACTAAATACCCCATTCTTTTCCAATATATAATAGCAGAAGCCAGATAGAATAGTGATAAAGTCTATGTGCTCTATTGCACAAAGCCCCACACCTTCATATTACGTGTCATCACCAAGCTCCACTGGTTTTCTGTCAACTATAAAATCCTTGTCATTGTGTTCAAGTTCCTTCAAGGCCTCACCACACTCGATCTCTGCAGATACTCCATTTCCTGGACACTGATCTACATCTCGCTTCCACCACTGGTCAAAGTTATTTCAGCCATTTATTGCATCCTCTTAGAACTCCTTCCCAATATTGCTCCACTTTGTCACCTTTTCACTTGCTTTCAAAATCCTAATTAAACCCTTCTCTTTGTTGTGTCTTAATTTCCCTACCGTGACCCCCGCTTTGCCTTTCGCCTTTTTGTATCCTGCTTGGTGTAAAGAACTCTGCAATGTTGTTCTCTATAAAGAGTGTTAGATAAATATAAACAAAGTGTTATACAAAGCCTTATATAAGGCTTTGTTGCTGCTAACTCCACATCAGAGCTATCTACACTAATCCTTGTTCTTTCTCTGTATTCTTTAATATTTTTGTTCTTGAAATGCTAAAGTAATTCCTTCTTAAATATCATAATTAACTTGGCTACAATTGTCATTTGAAATGCATTTAATATTCTTTGCATGAAAAAATTCCTTCTAACCGCCGACTTTATGCGTCTAGTAAATCTGTGCTCTCGTGTCGCCAATTCATCAACCAGTGGAAATAATCTTTCACTACTTATCCTCTCAAATCCTGTGAAAATTCTATTTGATCTTCCCTCTAACTTTTTCTTGGTCCAATGAATTTACCCCAGGTTTTCAAGTATTTCATAGCTATATCCTCTTGCCTCTGGTATCAACCGAGTGAATCTTCATTGTGCCTTTTATATGGCTCGAATATTGTTCTATAAAAATGGGACAAAAACTGCATGCTGTACTGCACTATGGTCTAACCACTGTCTTCTACAGATTCATAATCACCTCCATGCTTGAACTGGTGGTGGGGGGGTGCGAAGAGTGCCAGGGAGAATGGAGGAAGGGGTGGAAGAATAAGACCAGTCTGAACCAAGTTGAAGGAGGAGGAGTTTCCCTGTGAAAGGGTGGGGATGTGAATGGGGTACAGTGCCTCTGTGAACTGGGTCTGGAGTGGCTAGAATGTCTGTGAAAATGGGACAGGGGCTTGGATCAGAATCGTTTCAGAATGGGGTCGTCGGATTAGTCCTAATGAAAATCAAATGTTATTTTGTTTTTCCATTTTTTAAAATTAATTGTGAAATATAAAAGTGCTTAAAATTAACCAGAATCCATTTTAAACTGTAAAAATTCAAAGATTTCCAGTACTATGCCCCAATAGAAACAGAGCATCAATTTTGTGCCTTCAACGTTTGAATTTTTGCCGTATGTTTTTATTTCCTCCAATACACATGAAGTAATGTTCTGTACACCTACCACAAGTTACAGAACCCATGTAACTTCTTATTTTCACATCATAGGTTAATAATCAGGTTCTTGAGTTCTCAGCATTGTGGTGGCTGTGTCACCTTTTTCTGCACCTGTTAATCAGGTTTTGCTTTTTTCTAATTTGACACATATTCTAATTGTCAAAAAGGTCGGCTACATGGACAGACATGACAGCGAGGCCGTTGCTTCCCCCACTGTGCCATCTTCAGTTACACAGGTCGAATTACAATGAACCAAAACCCAGACAATGCCGTGTCAGGTCAAAATAGCTACTGAGGTATAAATGTTTTGTTCGTGTGAGTTGGTAAAAACTCATTGACGTAAGAAAACTACTAGGCACTTGGTCTAAGCGTTAAACAAAGCTTAAATCAACTGTTTTACAACATGGAAGTCTAGTTGTGTCCTTCACGAGTTCCTGTTAAGAATGTCCTGCGCAAGCTAGGCCCGTGCCCAAGTATTTATACTCTCCCTGGACAGCGCCACCCGTAGGCCACTCAGTATTATTTCATAAGTCTTTCTTTCATGAATGACTGATTCATGTCACTCATCACCAATAAATGTGCCACTAACTCCAGTAGACAACATAGCTTTTTCAGCACAAAACAATTTAAATAAACTTTTAGTTACAGAATCAATCTGGACAGTCATTGATCTTCGGTTCCAGACCCTAAAGCTGATGCCTTCTTTGTAGAAAGTTGCCCAAATTAAAATGCTTTCCATAGCAACCAATCCATGTGTAGCAATGTTAGGTAGAGCATGATTAAATCATTAGCTTTAACAACCAAAATAAATAAAACAGTCTGCAATTCTGATGGTTATAGTTGGGAATAAATTGTGAAATCAAATCATAAATGGATTTGATTTATAATTAAACAACACAGTCCATGCCTAATGTCCAATTCAAAATAAAATTTAGTCCAATTTCTAGCAGTGGGAAAATTTATTCTGAGAAGTTCATCATTATTCCAGATAGCGGAGATATATGGTCATGAAAAATTTACTATACTAGCTAATTCACCAGCCAGTAATTCTCCATTATACTTTTTATTCCATTAATTACCCTTGAAACAATTCAATAATTGAAAAGTAGAAATTCTGCAATAAAAGCAAAAAGCAAAAAACTGCCTTTTCTCAAATTCATCATTAGTGTGGCTCTTCTACCTTGGAGGCTCAAAGGACAGTGAAGTACAAACTGTGTCTTGTGAAGGAACCGTAGATGGATACTTCATTAGTGTAGCCAGCTCAGACGAGGCTGCTGCATCATCTGAACCAGCACAACAGCAAAACCATAATGCGGAAGCATTAGTAGCCCATTCACTATTTTTAAATTAAGAAATCTAAATAAAGAGCAATGGCGTATGGTGTAAGACATTATCACGGTTGGAGAGAGTTGGGGAGAAGCCATGAAAAATTAATCAATCGATCGTGGTTAGACGATACCGTGCTTGGATTTTCAAAGCCTGTAGCTTGAAGGAAGAAGGAAAGACTGAAGGAGGTAAGGAGTTCTGCAGTCTTGAGATGTAGGAAAGAATTACAATTTATTTCAAACTGCCTGTTACAAATTATTCCTCTTTAAACAAAAATATATCTTTAAATGAAAATTGATTTACAGCAATGCGTTGAAGCTGAAGGACATAGAAACATTAATCAGTATTACAATGATAAGGAACAATAACCTTTTTACTATATTCTACAGTGGGAATAAAACACTATTTTTTGTAAAAGAGAATCTATACCAGCTTGTTTCAAATTAAAGCAAAAACTAGAGTCCTCAAATTAAAAGCATTTATTTTAAATAGAGTTTTCAGTCAAGCAGTATGTAATTAAAGAGCCAGAGTGAGTAAAAATATCTCTAGGTGCATAAAGAAAGCAGGAAGGGGATAGAGAAATATTTGAACATTAAAAAGTTTCCAAGGTTTGCTGTTAGTATCTATTGATTTCTATGAAAACTTTTCACCAGATTTAGAGTACAATCAATGTAATTACAGAATGATGCACAGATTAGTAGTCATGCTACAGTTATACTGCTCCTGCCAATTTGTCACTGGGACCTACTTTGAGAACAGTGCTCCGAGTTGTACTGCTCTTTAACCAAGTGTGCATTTAAATGCTTGCACACAGCTCCCTGCACTACTATCCAAATGCTGTTGTCAATCCTTTAATAAAATTAATGGTAGTCCAGTGGGTCATTTGGAATCCTTTTTAAACTTCAATTTCAATGCTCAAAAGTTTTCATGCAAGTTGGTTGCAGTCATATTGCAATCAGTATGAAATACCTCAAGATGGTCTCGCACCACTTCTGATCTAATGAATTATACTTGGTTGCACTCCTTGGACTGCAGTTATACCGCAGATTCTGCATTAGTATAATGTGAAAACTACATCGACTCAACACAACAGCAGCAGTATAGCAGAGGGCAGACTTGAGCAGTCATACAAAAAGCATGCTAAAGCACATGTAATATCTTGACACACTGATGCACTCTCAAAGTTCTACTGGGCACATACCTGAAATTAACCCTCCAAGTGGTTTAAGACTTAAAAATTGCTGGTCATGTTTGGCTCGTTCCTCTGAGGTGATAGCCCACATGTTTGGGCCACCTGAAAAAACAAACAGACACACAAGTCAACACATAGATCATTTCCAATTACATTGACAGTACTTCACAAAAACATGGACCTTAAAATCTCCACATCTGGGGGTAAAATTATACCTGCTGTTCTTCATTTCCCATCCTGAGACTAAGCCAGACACTGGGTCCATCCTCCCGAGCCCAAGATCTCCACTACCCTCAGCCCCACGTCAGACTGGGACCCATGAAGGTTTCCAAGCCTTTTACTCCAGAGATCCAACTCCATTCTCTCGGCTCTGGCCCCAATCTCAAGATTCCCTACTGCTCACACCATGGTCCATAGCCCATCAGAGGAGCGGGCACTATCAGGAGTAAAGTTCTGTGACTCATTGGCTGGGAATTTCCTCAGAGCTGAGGTTTCCACCACACTTCCAATTAAGTTATGGCAGCGGAGCGGGTTCAGCTCCAAAGAAACTCCCAGCAATTAACTTTAATGGCACCCACCAATGTTATTTGACTGTCAATCAACCTCATCTGTGAAATCTCAGTGCTATTTATAAACATGTCCACCAGGTGGCGCTGCAGCAATCCTTTCCTTGGAGGACTTCAGACATGATCGTGAAGGTGATCAAATGCACGTTCACTCAGTCCACAAAAGTTGCAAATAAATCTTTTGAACAGAAAAAAAAACACACAGGAACAAAATTATATGGACTCCAAAGAAAACTAAGTTTAATTCTGAGGAGATAGAACAAAATCTGGGAACTATAGACCTGGGAAGTCAGTTTAACGTCAGTGATAGGAAAGATACTGGAATCTATACTAAAACGTGATTCGAAGAGTACCTATAAACAGAAAATATCAAAAATAGCCAGAATAGATTCCAAGAGGCTAAGTCATGCTTAACTACCTGACAGAATTTTTTGAAGAGGTAACAGAAAGAACAGACAAGAGTAATGCAATAGATGTCATATACCTGGATTTTGTAAAGGCCTTTGATCAGGTACCACACGGTAGGCTCATTACAAAGGTTAGGGCATGTGGAGTCAGAGGTCAAATAGCTGAATGGATAGCAAATTGGCTAAAAAACAGAAAGCAGAGAGTAGGGGTAAAGGGTAATTATTCAGATTGAAGGTAGAAAGCGGTGTTCCACAAGGATCAGTGCCGGGACCGCTGTTATTCATAATTTACATTAATGATTTGGACTTGGGATTAAGTAACAATATCAAAATTTGCAGATGATATCAGACTGGGGGTGTGGGTATAACTAACACTGAGGAAGAATGCAACATAATACAGTAAGAAATTAGGAAACTTGCAGACTGGGTAGTTAAGTGGCAAATGAACTTTAACATAGATAAATGTGAAGTGATGCACTTTGGTAGGAAAAACAGAAACATCACCTACACCTTAGAAAATAAGAAATTGAATGGGGTAGAAGAGAAAAGGGATCAGGGATACAGGTAAATAAATCATTAAAAGCAATATTGCAGGTCAACAAAACATGCTACCAAAGCACTGGGATTTATTTCTAGGGGTATAGAATTCAAAAGTAGTGAAGTTATTGTATAGGACTCTGGTCAGGCTGCACTATGCACAATTCTGGTCTCCATAGTATAAAAAGGACATAGAAGCACTGGAGAAAGTGCAAAAAAGATTTATAAGAATGGAACCAGAACTGAGAGATTACAGTTATCGGGAAAATCAAACAGGTTGGGGCTTTTTTCTTTAGAAAAGAGACTTAGAGACCACCTGATAGAGGTCTTTAAAATTATGAATGGGTTGGACAGGGTAGATATGGAGAAAATATTTCCACTAGTGGGAGAATCCAAAACTTGGGGCCATAAATACAAGATAGTTACTAATAAATTCAATAGGGAAATAAGGAGAAATGTCTTTAGCCAGCAAGTGATTAGAATGTGGAACTCGCTACCAAAGGAAGTGGTTGAGGCAAAAAGCTTAGATGCTTTCAAAAGGAAACTAGACAAGGACATGAGAGAAAAGAGAGTAGAAAGATATGCTGAAAGGCTGAGATGAGGTAGATGGAATGGGAGGAGACTCGTGTGGAGTAAACACCAGCACAGACTGGTTGGGTTGAATGGCCTGTTTCTGCGCTGTATAGTCTGTGTAATAACTGCCAATACAGCAGATTGACTGCCTGATTAGCATCCTGTACTGCATGGATGGTGGACTGAACAAAAATAAACTAAAAGCTACAGAAACATGTAGAATGTTATCAGACACAATTCTATGAAATTTGAATTGAGGGCTCGTGCAGTAGTTTACTTAACCCAGCACAGAATTCAAGTTCAAGGATGAACACACACTGACGCCACCGCCACCCCAAGTAAAAATTCAATGGGGTCTTTTCCCAACTGAGAAGCGTTCACCTTCCGAGAGCATCATTTTTCAGTCATTTCCCCATTTTGCCCCTCAAAAACTGTACGTGGACCACAGGCGAAGCCCTCTTTTAATCTGAGGTTTTCTTTTCAATGACTCAAATTGGGGAAAACCAGATGAGCTCTGTTTGACACTGGTAACCATAAATTTGATCACTAAATAAAGCTGCAACTTGGACCTACAATATTGACTCAACACTTTTACAATGTTCATATTTTAGACAGATTCCCTAAGAAAACTAAAAGTTCTAGTTTTGCAAAGTTTTCAAAGGAATTTACAAATGGATTAATACCGTTAAAGAATGTGTATTTTGTTAATCCCAGGTATCAGGAATTTAAGGCTGTCGTAACACTGCATACGCTGGTCTGAGACTGGTATTTGTTTGTGTGTGCAGTATCAGGTAGGCTGCATTTATGCTGCCACTCAACATGAAAAGCTGGTTCTGAGCCCAGGATGTACACATACCGTGGATATCAATGTCATAGAAATTCACAGCATAGAAGGAAGCCATTCAGCCCAGCTTGTCTGTGGCGGCTGACAAAGCTATCCACCCTAATCCTACTTTCCAGCACTTGGTCCGTAGCCTTGTAGGTTATGGCACTTCAAGTGCATATCTAAGTACTTTTTTAATGTGATGAGGGTCTCTGCCTCTACAACACTTTCAGGCAGTGAGTTCCAGACTCCCACCAGCCTCTGGGTGAAAACATTTCTCTTCAACTCCCCTCTCAACCTCTGACCAATTACTATAAATCTATGCCCTTCTGCTAAGGGAAAGAGTTCCTCCTATCCACTCTACTGAGGCCCCTCATAATTTTATACACCTCAATTAGGTCTCCCCTCAGCCTCCTCTGTTCCAAAGAAAACAACCCCAGCCTATCCAATCTTTCCTCATAGCTAAAATTCCCCAGCCCGGGCAACATCCTCGTAAATCTCCTCTGCATCCTTCCTGTAATGTGGTGACCAGAACTTAATACAGTATTCTAGCTGCGGCCTAACTCGTGTTTTATACAGTTCAAACAGAACCTCCCTGCTCTTATATTCTATGCCTCAGCTATTAAAGGCAAGTGTCCCGTATGTCTTCTTAACCACCTTATCTACCTGTCCTGAAACTTTCAGGGATCTGTGGACATGCACTCCAAGGTCCCTCTGATCTTCTGCGCTTCTCAGTGTCCTACCATTTATTCTGTATTCCCTTGCCTTGTTAGCCCTCCCCAAATGCATTACCTCACACTTCTCCAGACTGAATTCCATTTGCCACTGTTCTGCCCACCTGACCAGTCCATTGATATCTTCCTGCAGTCTGCAGCCTCCTTCTTCATTGTCAACCACATGACCAATTTTTGTATCATCTGCAAACTTCTTAATCATACTTCCTACATTTAAGTCCAAATCACTGATATATACCACACAAAGCAGAGGGCCCAGTACTGAGCCCTGCGGAACCCCACTGGAAACACCCTTCGACCATTACCCTTTTGTTTCCTGCCTCTGAGCCAATTTTGGATCCAACTTTGCCACTTTGCCTTGGATCCCATGGGCTTTTACTTTCATGACCAGTCTGCCATGCGGGACCTTATCAAAAGCCTTGCTGAAATCCATAAACTACATCAAACATACTACCCTCATTGACCCTCCTTGTTGCCTCCTCAAAAAATTCAATCAAGTTAGTCAGACATGACCTTGCCATGATAAATCCATGCTGACTGTCTTTCTAAATGAAGATTTATCCTGTCCCTCAGAATTTTTTCCAATAATTTTCCCACCACCGAGGTTAGGTTGACTGGCCTATAATTACTCAGTCTATCCCTTTCTCCCTTTTTAAACAACGGTTCCACATTAGCAGTCCTCCAGTCCTCTGGCACCACACCTGTAGTCATGATGATGCATATATGATTCTTCCTGTGCATTTCGTGCAAAGTAGGTGAGGAATTTGAATATGGACAGAAAGAAGTGGATTCAATTTTGAAGTAAAACAACTGAACTCTGAGGGGAAACAAACTGTAAATTGCTGCTGACACTCCTAAAGCCATCCGAAATTCTCAACACAAATTCCTGCAAGCTATACTGCCACCTACACTCTGGAATATGGTGTGAAACCCCTCATTCCTCTTGCTTTCGTGTACTTGGCACTCAGATCATCAATAGGACTTCTGATTATAATGTCATTTCTTTATCACTGTGAATTGGAAACTGTTCCACGTGTGTGCAAAAGTGGCAGTATAACTGCACCCTAAATTATGAGGAAATATTGAGGAAGTTTGACTTGTTTCCTTGTAAAAAGAGATTCTGAAATGACCTAATTGAAAGCAATTGACAAAGTCAACATGACTAAATGGCCACTATGGTGAAGCATTTTTGTCTTTGCGAGATTATATCAGAATCTTTCTTGCTAGTCATGGCACACAGAGTTAATATTTGGTTTCTGCTAGCCATTTCTACACGCTACAAGAATATACCTTACAGTTTGATGTGAAAAAGGATCATCAGATGCATTGTGCCTTAGAAGCATTTTGTGATATCTTTCATGTCATTCCATTCAATTTGGTCAGCTTGATACTTTGACCGGGTGCAGGCTGAAAGATAACCTTAAATTCATCAAAGTGACAGTGCACTTGTGTGGACAAACCCATCCTATGTATTGACAACCTGTGAATGGCTGTTAAGATAATATCATTTTGAGATATAAAGTTGTCTAATGTCATTGGTTTCAGTATTTAATTGAAGGAGTTTGAATGATCTGTGATTGACTTTGTTAGTCTCAAGGTAGCAGAAATACTGAGCTAGACCACATAAGAAATGAGCAATTGTGTTTCAAGGAGCAATTCTTTGTTGTTTTTACATTTTAAGAATAGTAAAGATTTTAATTGTTGTAAACATGTTGTTTTTGCTAAATACTGCTAATTTATCCACTTAATGTTAATTAGTTCATCTGTTGGTTTATAGCCTGAGCCAGACTTCCTTCCTGTCACACTTTCTTGACACAATTCTGCCATACGTAATTACAGTCCAACTTAGTCTAATGTATTATAATTTAACTACATTTCTGCTACTTTTCTTGATTCATTCATTCTAACATGTAACTCTGGTGCTCCCATCTCCACTCCAAATTTCACCTCTCAGTCCCTCCAGAATTTTCTGTGTTCAGTATGCTTATTTTTAATCTTTTAATATTTCCTCGCTTATATGCTTGCCAGAATGGCCACTTGGGCAAAGTACCCATGGAACCAGATCCCAGCAAGGAGTCAACATCTTCAAGAAAGTAAGGGAGAGAAGAAAATTAATAACGAAAAAAACACAAAATATTTATGCATTTGAATGGTCCAATACATTTACAGCAAAAGAGTCACGCTGATAAAATAGCTCCACAGTGAGAAATCCTCCTCCTCATCACATAAAGACATCAAACTAATAATAAAAGGCAGCTGTTAATCTGCATCAATTATTGCCTGAAACACTAACCAACATTAGAATACTGAAAGCTCATCTTTGCTTTGGGAAAATAAAATCCATTAATTTTTTTAAATTTTGTTTCCTATACTTGATAATACTATTAATTCACAGATCTGTTGAAACTAAATAGGGAATTGTGCAGGGACCATGACTCTGCATTTAGCTAAATTCCTTTTATAGTTCCCGAGATGCATATATATATAATATATATATACACACACGTTTTAATTCTAGTCATGACATTTCTGTTTCTGTCAGTGCCCAGGGGGTCATGGTTTACAGCATTTCCACTGAAGTTCTCATTAATGATTTTACGTGGGAATATGATGGCAGATCATCAGTTGTTTAATTAAGTTTTTCTGCTTGAATGCAGGAAGCAGGAGTTGAAACAGCTCTGGCATTTTGGGCTTCAAAGTTCTGATTGATCTTTACACCAGAGTTCAGAAACTTCATTAATTCTACAAGGGAGTCGAGATAAGAGTTGACAAGAGGTGATTAGGCTAATAACTCCAACAAAACTTCCAATAATGTCGAAGGAGGGTGAGAAATTGCCACCCTAATTTATCAAAGCTTTGTTACAGTTCTTGAGGTGGTGCAAAAAAACTACACTGAAGCTATCACTGTTGGAGATGCCTTTTGGCAACATTTTGAAATAGGTGTTCTTTCCTAAAAGAGGTTCAAGTTAGACTTGTACATTTGTTGCTGGGCCTTGTGTTATGTGGCCATTAGAGATATAAGCTGTAGATTTAATATATGGGTAAAGATGTGCATTATAAATGGCAAAATAATAAAAGTTTTGTGCAGATTATGGTTATCACATATAGTTCCCAGTGCTGGGAACTTAAATGTTTTATTCACTTTTGTCACTCAGTCAGCATCAAGCACTTCTTTTACTCTGCCACAACCAAAGCAGTTTAATCTCAAACTCACAAAAGTACTCCGAACTACATTAATGAGACACTTCCCATTTCATTATACTGCAGTCTCCATATGAATAGGATTCCCAATTTAGAATCAATTAATGATTTTAGGGAGCTAGGAAAGAGATTAAAAAGCAGGACCTCAAAAGGTAGTAATCGCTGGATTACTCAAGGTGCCACGAGCTATTAAGTATACAAATAGGAGGATAGAGCAGATGAATGCATGGCTGGAGAGATGGTGCAGGAGGGAGGGCTTTAGATTCCTTGGACATTGGGACCAGTTCTGGGGGGAGGTGGGACCTGTACAGGCTGGACGGGTTGCACCTCAACAGAGCTGGGACCAATATCCACCTCGCAGGGAGGTATGCTAGTGCTGTTGGGGATGGTTTAAACTAATTTGGCAGGGGGATGGGCACCAGGATGTAGCATCAGAAAGGAGAAACAAGGTGCACAAAGGATTGGGAGAGACAGATAGCACGAGAGTAAGAAATAGTAAGGTATTAGGTGGGGTCAGACTAAGAGAGAATACAAGAAGGTCTGAGATAGGTTTACAGTGTTTGTGTAAACACACGAAGCGTGGTAAATAAGGTTGGTGAGCTGCAGGCACAAATAGCCACATGGGAATATGATGATGTGGCGATAATGGAGACCTGGCTCAAAAAAGGGCAGGATTGGGTTTTAAATATTCCTGGATATAAGATGTTCAGGAAAGACAGGAGAGGAAAGAAATGAGGTGGGGTGGGGTGGCAGTATTGGTTAAGGAGAATGTTACAGTGCTGAAGAGAGAGGATGTCCTGGAGGAGTCAAGGACAGAATCTATTTGGTTAGAGTTACAACAACATATTTATATAGCGCCTTTAATGTAGTAAAACGTCCCAAGGCGCTGCACAGGAGTGTTATAAGACAAGAAATTTAACACCGGGCCACATAAGCAGAAATTAGGGCAGGTGACCAAAAGCTTGGTCAAAGAAGTAGGTTTTAAGGAGCGTCTTAAAGAAGGAAAGAGGTAGCGAGGAGGAGAGGTTTAGACAGGGAATTCCAGAGCTTAGGGCCGAGGCAACAGAAGGCACGGCCACCAAAGGTTGAGAGCTTATAATCAGGGATGCCCAAGAGGGCAGAATTAGAGGAGCGCAGATATCTCGGGATGTTGTGGGGCTGAAGGAGATTACAGAGATAGGAAGGGGCGAGGCCATGGAGGGATTTGAAAACAAGGATGAGAATTTTGAAATTGAGGCGCTGCTTAATCGGGAGCCAATGTAGGTCAGTGGGAACAGGGGAGATGGGCGAGCGGGACTCGGTGCGAGTTAGGACATGGGCAGCCAAGTTTTGGATGACCTCAAGTTTACGTAGGGTAGAATGTGGGAGGCCAGCCAGGAGTGTGTTGGAATAGTCAAGTCTAGAGGTATCAAAGGCATGGATGAGGGTTTCAGCAGTGGATGAGCTGAGGCAAGGGCAGAGACGGGCAATGTTATGGAGGTGGAAATAGATGGTCTTTGTTATGCTGTGGATATGTGGTCGGAAGCTCATTTCAGTGTCAAATATGACACCAAGGTTGCGAACAGTGTGGTTCAGCCTCAGACAGACGTTAGGGAGAGGGATGGAGTCATTGGCTAGGGAACGGAGTTTGTGGCGGGGACCGAAAACAATGGCTTCAGTCTTCCCAATATTTAATTGGTGAAAATTTCTGCTCATCCAGAACAGTATATCGGACAAGCAGTCTGACAATTTAGAGACCATCGAGGGGTCGAGAGAAGAGGTAGTGGGGTAGAGCTGGGTGTCATCAGCGTACATGTGGAAACTGATGCTGTGTTTTCGGATGATGTAGCAAAGGGGCAACATGTAGATGAGAAATAGGAGGGGGTCGAGGATAGATCCTTGGGGGACACCAGAGGTAACGATGTGGGAACGGGAAGAGAAGCCGTTGCAGGTGATTCTCTAGCTACGATTAGATAGATAAGAATGGAACCAGGCGAGTGCAGTCCCACCCAGCTGGATGACAGTGGAGAGGCGTTGGAGAAGGATGGCGTGGTCAACCGTGTCAAAGTCTGCAGACAAGTCAAGAAGGACGAGGAGGGATAGTTTACCTTTGTCACAGTCACAAAGGATGTCATTTGTGACTTTGATGAAAGCCGTTTCGGTACTGTGGCAAGCGCGGAAACCTGATTGGAGGGATTCAAACATAAAATTGCGGGAAAGATAGGCACTGATTTGGGAGGCGACAACACGTTCAAGTACTTTGGAGAAGAAAGGGAGGTTGGAGATGGGGCGGTAGTTTGCAAGGACAGAGGGATCAAGGGTGTTTTTTTTTTTTTTTTTTTTTTTTTTTTGAGGAGAGCAGTGATGACAGCAGATTTGAGGGAGAGGGGGACAGTACCCGAGGAGAGATAACCATTAACAATGTCAGCTAACCTGGGAGCCAGAAAAGGAAGTTGGGTAGTCAGCAGTTCAGTGAGAATAGGGTCAAGGGAACAGGAGGTGGGTCTCATGGACAAGATGAGCGTGGAGAGGTCATGAGGGGAGATCGGAGAGAAACTGGAGAAAGATACAAGTTCGGGGTAGGGCAGGGGGGAACCTTAGAGGAAGTTTGGCCCAGTGGGCTAGGGGAAGGAAGGGAAGTGGCAGGGGCAGCTGATTGGATGGTCTCAATCTTAGAGACAAAGAAGTCCTTGTGCTCCTCACACTTATCGGAGGTGAGGGTGGAGGAGACAGGGGAGAGGGGTTTAAGAAGACGGTTAGCAGTAGATAATAGGAGCCGGGGTTTATCTTTGCATTCCAGAATGATTCTGGAATAGTGAGCAATTTTGGCAGACGAGAGCAGGCCCTGAATGCTTTATGTGGTCCAGCCAGATCTGGCGGTGAATGGTTAAACCAGTTGTCCGCCATATCCGCTCAAGTCTGCGTCCCTTGGACTTAAGGGAGCAGAGATGAGAGCCGTATCAGGGGGAACGGCCAGGGTGAGAGAGAGGGTAATTGTTTTAGATGGGACTAGGGCATCAAAGATAGTGGTGAGGGTGTGATTGAGCAGATCGGTAACTGCAGAAATGTCATGGTGAATGGAGGGCCAAAGGCTGGACAGTTTGGATTTCATAAGTGCAGTTGTAGAGAGTTGGGAGAGAGTTTTTTCCAGGAGCAGACACAGAAGGAAGTAGGGTTGGGGAAGGGGGATGTGGGTGGAGAGCGATACAAGGAAATGGTCAGAGATGGTCTGATCTGCGATTGACACGATTGGAGTAGCGAGGCCACAAGAGATGGCAAGGTCGAGGGAGTAGCCATGAATATGGGTTGGGGGGTTTACATGGAGGAAGAGATTAAGGGAGGATAGGAGGCTAGTGAACTCAGAGGAGAGAGAGCATGATGAATTGAGATAGAGGTTGAAATCACCGAGGATGAGAAGTCGTTCGGTGCAGAGGCTGAGGGAGAGCAGTGAAGATATCTCAGTAATAAAATATTTATGGTTGCTTGGGTGGGCGGTAGAGGACAAGAATTTTAAATGAGAGGTAAGAGGGGTGGAATAAGGTGAGATGCTCAAAGGAGGAGAAACTACCGGAAGAATAGGGGGACAGACCAAGCTGTGATTTGGTGAGGAGAGCCACACTGCCACCACGGCAGTCTGAGCGGGGCATGTGGTGGAAGGTATAACCAGGTGGGGAGGCTTCATTTAAGGGCAAGGTGTCATCACCCCTCAACCAAGTTTCCATCAGGATCATGATGCCGTGCAATCATCCATGATAAGCTCATGGATGGCAAGGGCCTTGTTCGCAAGTGAACAGAAATTCTGGAGGGAGATGCGGACAGGGTCGGTGATGGCTGCCCCACTGCCAGCGTCCAGAGTCCGCGCTGGGATGGGATGAATTTGATTTTTTTTTTTTTTATTCATTGATGGGATGTGGGCGTCGCTGGCTGGCTAGGCCTGCATTTAGTGCCCATCCCGAATTGCCCTTGAGAAGAAGAACACATCTTCCCCTCACCTCCCCTTTCAGTATTCCGAAGGGACCGCTCCCTCCGCGACACCCTGGTCCACTCCTCAATCACCCCCAACAGCCCTTCTCCTTCACCTGGCACCTTCCCGTGCAAGCGCAGGAGATGCATCACATGCCCTTATACAGCCCCCCTTCCCACTGTCCAGGGCTCCAAACACCCCTTCCAGGTGAAACAGCGATTTACTTGTACTACTTGCAATTTAATATACTGTATTCGCTGCTCACGATGCGGTCTCCTCTACATTGGGGAGACTAAACGCAGATTGGGCGACCGCTTTGCGGAACACCTCCGTTCAGTCCGTAAGGGTGACCCTGAGCTTCCGGTCGCCTGTCACTTTAATTCACCGCTTCACTCCCACTCTGACCTCTCCGTCCTCGGGCTATTACATTGTTCCGAGTAAGCTCGAGGAACAGCACCTCATCTTTCGATTAGGCACTTTACAGTCTGCCGGACTCAACATTGAGTTCAACAATTTCAGATAATAACCCCTGCCCCCATTTTTCATGCTGTATGATTTTTGCCACTCCCATTTGCAACATTTTATCTTTCCTGCCTTACAAAAATACAGGATGTTCTTCAGTTCCTTCCTCCCCGCCTAACCCCTCCCGTCTCTGCACCTGCTTAATATCGTTTACATCTCCAGCTTTTTCCAGTTCTGATGAAGGGTCCCAGACCTGAAACGTTAACTCTGTTTCTCGCTCCACGGATGCTGCCTGGCCTGAGTTCCAGCATTTTCTGTTGTTTTCTAATATCTCATGTGGCTTGGTGTCAAATTTTGTTTCATAACGCTCCTGTGAAGCACCTTGGGACATTTTATTTCAGTAAAGGCGTTATATAAATGCAAGTTGTTGTAAAGGATATTCTTGAAGCACTTGGGTTTTTACAACAATCCAACAGGATCATAGTCACTTTTACTAACACCAGCTTTTTATTTCCAGATTTTTTTTAAAAACTGGATTCAAATTCTCAAACTGCCAGGGTGGGATTTGAACTCACTTTCACTGGATTATTAGACCAGGCCTTTGGATTACCAGCCCACTAACATAACTACTAGTGTACCCCGAGTAACTTGTCTTCTGTTTTTCCCTTCCTTCCTTCTGTGAAGCTTCTTGATATTGCTCAGTGCTATGACCAGATGAAAGCTTAAGATATATGGAAATCTGACAACCTAGCATCTTACCCTATCATTTCAGCACATTAGACTGCTAATGTATTGTACCACTAACCAACTTGCAAATGCCACAATTTTTCAACAGTTCTGCGAATAAATGAGATTTCTCCTGCTGGTTTCTATATAGTGTAGTGCATTTGGTTGTGAAAAAGATATGATTTTAGTGCAGAAGTATAAGTACTGTATTGCAGATAGGAACATTCATTGATTCATAGTTAATGAAGTGAATTGTTCTTTATCTCAAGATTTCAAACTTGTAGCTGGGTAGTATTTATATTTGGAGTAGAGAACCCTGATTTGCATGATTTTCTTTCAGTTCTTCAAGATTTGATTTCTTATGGTAAAGAAATGTGAGACCGTGACTCTCAACTAGCTATACATTACTGATTTTATAAAATGTAAAATTGTTGAAGCTTGCAGTATATATTTTTTTTATTCATTGATGGGATGTGGGCGTCGCTGGCTAGGCCTGCATTTAGTGCCCATCCCTAATTACCCTCGAGAAGATGGTGGTGAGCCGCCTTCTTGAACCGCTGCAGTCCATATGGTGTAGGTACACCCACAATGCTGTTAGGAAGGGAGTTCCAGGAGTTTGGCCCAGCGACAGTGAAGGAACGGCGATACAGGTCCAAGTCAGGATGGTGTGTGGCTTGGAGGGGAACTTGTAGGTGGTGATGTTCCCATGCGTCTGCTGCCCTTGTCCTTCTAAGTGGTAGAGGTCGCGGGTTTGGAAGGTGCTGTTGAAGGAGCTTTGGCGAGTTGCTGCAGTGCATCTTGTAGATGGTACACACTGCAGCCACAGTGCGCCGGTGGTGGAGGGAGTGAATGTTGAAGGTGGTGGATGGAGTGCCAATCAAGCGGGCTGCTTTATCCTGAATGGTGTCGAGCTTCTTGAGTGTTGTTGGAGCTGCACTCATCCAGGCAAGTGGAGAGTATTCCATCACACTCCTGACTTGTGCCTTGTAGATGGTGGAAAGGCTTTGGGGAGTCAGGAGGCGAGACACTCGCCGCAGAATTCCCAGCCTCTGGCCTGCTCTTGTAGCCACAGTATTTATATGGCTGGTCCAGTTCAGTTTCTGATCAATGGTAACCCCCAGGATGTTGATAGTGGGGGATTCAGCGATGGTAATGCCATTGAATGTCAAGGGGAGATGGTTAGAGTCTCACTGATGGGGTGGAGATTAGCAAGATTTGCCCCCAGTGGGCGCGCTGGGCGGGAAGATCGGCGATAGAGTAGGATGGAACAGTTGGGGTTGCTGCTCATAAGGCAGCAGCGACGAGTGCCTCAATGGGCCCTTCGTAGGATACCAAGAGAGGCACAGAGGGAAGTGATGCGCTATCAATTACTCAAAAGACTGAGGTTAAGCGAGTAACTAACAGGCTTTTATTAACAAGAGAATGAAGGTGTGCCTCGAGTGGTCGACCAGTCCAGAATACAGAGGGACTGTGGAGCAGTCACCTTTATACCTGGACTCGTGGGAGGAGTCAGCCGAGGCATGTACAGACATGTACACAGTGGAATACAAATACCCACACAGGCAGGTATAACAGTGGTTTACCACAGGAACCTAAGAAAGTTAAGAAGTTAAGAAACAATAGAGGTGCCATTGCACTACCAGGTGTATTCTATAGGCCACCAACTAGTGGGAAGGATATAGAGGAGCAAATTTGCAGTGAAATTACAGAGCGGTGCAAGAACTATAGAGTAGTGATAATGGGGGACGTCAATTATCCTAATATAGACTGGGATAGTAATAGTGTAAAGGGCAGAGAGGGGGAAGAATTTCTGAAGTGTGTTCAGGAGAACTTTCTTGATCAGTACATTTCCAGTCCAATGAGGAAGGAGGCATTGCTGGATCTGGTTCTGGGGAATGAGGTGGGGCAACTAGAGCAAATGTCAGTAGGGGAACATTTAAGGAACAGTGATCACAGTATCATAAGGTTTAGATTAGCTACGGAAAAGGACAGGGAGCAATCTAGAGTAAAAATACTTAAATGAAGGAAAGCAAATTTCATTGGGTTGAGAATGGATCTGGCCCAGGTAAATTGGAATCAAAGATTGGCAGGCAAAGCTGTAATCGAACAATGGGCTGCCTTTAAACAGGAGATAGTTCGGGTACAGTCGAGGTACATTCCCATGAGGGGGAAAGGTAGGAGAACTAAAGCCAGAGCTCTCTGGATGACGAGAGAGATAGAAAGTAAGATGAAGCAGAAAAAGAGCGTGTATGACAGATGTCAGGTTGAGAAAACAAGTGGCTGAATATAGAAAGTTCAGGGGTGGGGGAGTGAAAAAGAAAATAAGAGGGGCAAAGAGAGAGTATGAGAATAGATTGGCAGCTAACATAAAAGGGAATTCAAAAGTCTTCTATAGGCATATAAATAGTAAATGGGTAATATGAGGGGGTGGGGCCAATGCGGGACCAAAAATGAGGCCTCTGCATGGAGTCAGATGGCATAGCCGAGGTACTAAATGAGTACTTTGCATCCGTCTTCACCAAGAAAGAAATGCTGCCGAAGTCATAGTGAAAGAGGAAGTAGTTACATAAGAACATAAGAAATAGGAGCAGGAGTAGGCCAATTGGCCCCTCAAGCCTGCTCCGCCATTCAATAAGATCATGGCTGACCTGATCCTAACCGCCAATCCACTATGACAGGACTATCTCCTGAATCTAACAGAATTAGACACACGAAACAGGAGCAGGATCAGGCTACACGGCCCCTGGTACCGCTCTGCTACCCACAGGGCCATGACCGATCCGAACCTAGACTCCTGTCCAAATTCCTGCCCGCTCCCCGTAACCCTTAATTCCCTTTTCTTCTCGGAAACTGTCTATTTCTGTTTTAAATTTATGTAATGATGTAGCTTCGACAGCTTTTTGGGGCAGCATATTCCATGGACCTACCACCCTCTGAGTGAAGTAGTTCCTCCTCATCTCAGTTTTGAAAGAGCAGCCCCTTATTCTAAGACTATGCCCCCTAGTTCTAGTTTCACCCATCATCTGGAACATCCTCCCTGCATCCACCCGATCCAACCCCTTCATAATCTTCTATGTTTCAATAAGATCGCCTCTCATTCTTCTGAACTCCAATGAGTAGAGTCCCAATCTACTCAACCTCTCCTCATATGTCCATCCCCTCATCCCCGGGATCAACCGAGTGAACCTTCTTTGTACTGACTCGAGAGCAAGTATGTCCTTTCTTAAGTATGGACACCAAAACTGTATGCAGTATTCCAGGTGCGGTCTCACCAATACCTTGTACAACTGAAGCAATACCTCCCTATTTTTATATTCTATCCCCCTAGCAATGAAAGCCAACATTCCATTGGCCTTCTTAATCGCTTGCTGCACCTGCATACTAACCTTTTGAGTTTCGTGCACCAGGACCCCCAGATCCCTTTGTACTTCAGTACTTTCCAGTTTCTTGCCATTAAGATAGTAACTTGCTCTACGATTTTTCCTGCCAAAGTGCATAACCTCACACTTTCCAGTATTGTATTCCATCTGCCAAATCTCTGCCCACTTACTTAGCCTGTCTATATCCCCTTGCAGGTTTTTTATGTCCTCCTCACTCACTACTTTCCCTCCCATCTTAGTATCATCTGCAAACTTTGATGTGTTACACTCGGTCCCCTCCTCCAAATCGTTAATATAGATTGTAAAGAGTTGGGGACCCAGCACTGACCCCTGCGGAACACCACTAGTTACTGATTGCCAGTCTGAGAACGAACCATTTATCCCAATTCTCTGCCTTCTGTTAGATAGCCAATCCTCTATCCATGCCAGAATATTACCCCCAATCCCGTGATTTTTTTATCTTAAGCAATAATCTTTTGTGTGGCACCTTGTCAAATGCCTTTTGGAAGTCTAAATACACTATGTCCACTGGTTCACCTTTATCCACCCTATATGTTACTTCCTCAAAGAACTCCAGCAAATTTGTCAAACATGACTTCCCCTTCATAAAACCATGCTGACTTTGTCTTAGTAAATTATGATTATCCAAGTTGAGATATTGGATGGGATAAAAATTGATAAAGAGGAGGTACTAGAAAGGCTGTCTGTACTTAAAGTTGATAAGTCACCAGGACCGCATGGGATGCATCCTAGGATTCGGAGGGAAGTTAAGGAAGAAATCGCGGGGGTACTGGCCATAATCTTCCAATCCTCCTTAGATACAGGGGTGGTGCCAGAACACTGGAGAATTGCAAATGTTACACCCTTGTTCAAAAAAG
The DNA here is from genome assembly GCF_052327205.1 of Somniosus microcephalus. Classification (NCBI taxonomy): domain Eukaryota; kingdom Metazoa; phylum Chordata; class Chondrichthyes; order Squaliformes; family Somniosidae; genus Somniosus; species Somniosus microcephalus. The sequence goes on from NC_140995.1 coordinate 118,857,310, forward strand.
GGTGTAAAGATAAAACCAGCAATTACAGGCCAGTCAGTTTAACCTCGATAGTGGGGAAGCTTTTAGAAATGGATAATCAGGGACAAAGTTAACAGTCACTTGGACAAGTGTGAATTAATTAAGGAAAGCCAGCACAGATTTGTTGAAGGCAAATCGTGTTCAACTAACTTGATTGAGTTTTTTTGATGAGGTAACAGAGAGGGTTGATGAGGGCAAAGCGATTGATGTGGTGTACATGGACTTCCAAAAGGCATTTGATAAAAGTGCCACATTATAGGCTTGCCAGCAAAGTTGAAGCCCGTGGAATGAAAGTGACTGGCAGCATGGATATGAAATTGGCTAAGTGACAGGAAACAGAGAATAGTGGTGAATGGTTGTTTTTCGGACTGGAGGAAGGTATACAGTGGTGTTCCCCAAGGGTCGGTACTAGGACCACTGCTTTCCTTGATATATATGAAATGACTTAGACTTAGGTGTACAGGGCACAATTTCAAATGTTGCAGATGACACAAAACTTGGACAGTGAGGAGGGTAGTGACAGACTTCAAGAGAACTGGTGAAATGGGCGGACACGTGGCAAATGAAATTTAATGGAGAAAAGTGCGAAGTGATACATTTTGGTAGAAAGAATGAGGAGAGACGATATAAATTAAAGGGTACAATCCTAAAAGGGGTGCATGATCAGAGAGACCGGGGGTTATATGTGCACAAATCGTTGAAGGTGGCAGGGCAGGTTGAGAAAGCAGTTAAAAAAGCATACGGGATCCTGGGCTTCATAAATAGAGGGATAGAGTACAAAAGCAAGGAAATTATGATTAACTTTTATACAACACTGATTCGGCCTCAACTGGAGTTCTGTGTCTGATTCTGGGCACCACACTTTAGGAAGGATGTGAAAGCCTTCGAGAGGGTGCAGAAAAGATTTACGAGAACGATTCCAGGGATGAGGGACTTCAGTTACGTGGATATACTGGAGAAGCTGGGGTTGTTCTCCTTAGAGCAGAGAAGGTTGAGAGGAGATTTGATAGAGGTGTTCAAAATCATGAGGAGTCTAGACAGAGTAGATGGAGAGGAAACTGTTCCCATTGGCAGGGTCGAAAACCAGAGGACACAGATTTAAGGTGACATGAGGGAAAACTTTTTTACACAGGGCTACGGGGAAAGGGCGGGGGAGTGGGACGAGCTGAAGTGCTCTTGCAGAGAGCCGGCACGGGCTCGACAGGCTCCTTCTGTGCTGTAACCATTCCATGATTCTATCTTCACACCCCCGAGTTCTCAACCTTTGCATGTGAAGTTCATACACACCCTCCAACAGTTTCAGATAGTCTCAGTTAAGAATGGGTGCACAGTTAATAATACCAACGCAACAATGTTCTTCTGAGTTTCACTCTCCAGCATTCAGTTACATTTTGCCAGTGTGAAGCCACCCATGTGTAACTCCTTCTTTAAGTAATAGGTAATGTCAGCCATGGTCACATCCTCCTCCTTTGAAAAAATCATATTGTCATCCCCAGACTCGGCTCTTGTATCTCCAACCAGCCAATTCAGTGACACTGGCCAAACCCCGGGAGATGATCACTTGTCTCCGATCCAGTAGCTGAGCATTCCAGGACGTGGAAATAAAACAACAGGGACTCTTACTCTTGATTTTGTTGTCCAAAGACTGTACAACAACTCTCTGTTGTACATTATGTGTGGTGTGTTATCAATAATAATGACCATCACAAAACCTCTCACCTAAAATCTGTGTCCTCTGGTTTTCAACCCTTCCGCCAATGGGAACAGTTTCTCTCTATCTACTCTGTCTAGGCCCCTCATGATTTTGAACACATCCATCGAATCTCCTCTCAACCTTCTCTGCTCCAAGGTGAATAACCCCAGCTTCTCCAGTATATATCCACGTAACTGAAGTCCCTCTTCCCTGGAATCATTCTCGTAAATCTTTTCTGCACCCTCTCTAAGGTGGTGGTGGAAGCAGATTCAATAGTAATAAAAACCTGTTTAAATAGCAACCCACTGTGCCATCCTAATGTGCAATGATGGAGCACAGCAGTAACAGTTGTACTAAAGCTCATCTTTAATCACCCATCATATCTGTAGTGTCAAACAGCTAGGATACAGGCACAACTGTCACTTGACGGTTGAATCATAGGAAGCTCTACAATATAAACATCACTTTGGTAATAGTGTGAAACATACTGCTTTAAAAAGAGAAATTTTCTACATTGTCTTCGTGCCATTTTCTACCGTACATTTGCACTTCAGGTGGAAATGCAAAGCTACTTGGGCTATTAGTTCCACACTCGCCACTAATGGCGCTCTATCACCCAACAAAAACCACAGTGGCATGGTCTGACAGCATTTTATCCTCTTTTACAACCCACCCCTAAAACATAACCAAAATATAGTGCTCGCTCCTACAACTGGCAGAAATTCTCGCAGAGATCCAAGTAACTGTCAATTGAGATTCAAATGCTCCAACAACACTTCTTTGCTTAAAATGGCCTCACACCTAGAGTGATGACAAGTTATGCTTCAATATATAAAAAAAGGTCTTTTCATATTAAACAGTGGAGGGAAAAAAAAGATCAATTTCAATTCAAAGTAGTTTTTCTCCATAAATAGAGGATTTGCATCATATCTGTAATGCACAGAGGTTTGAAAGGAAGCAACAATTCAAAGTGACTGGAACTATAAGACGATTCAGAAATTACATCACATCCTGTGGCAGTAACCCTTAAGTAAACCATTCTACAGGTTCTGAACTATCACAATCAGAAGGTCATCTTGAATATAATAAAGGATGTCACTGTAAAAATACCATTGTAATTACTGTTAACAAATCTTTATCTACATGAAAAACTGCTATAGAACTGCACTACATTCTGGGGAGCAAAAGCTTTCGAAAGGACAAACAGCTGACTAAAGTTTTAAAAGAGAAAAACAAACTAATATTGAACACTTGGATGTGATTTTACATGTCTGATGTCATATACCCATTGATCTTTGTCACCAATGGCTAATTTATTGATGAGGTCAACTCAGCCGGACACGGCTGGCCATTTGTGGCCAAGGGTAGGAAGAAAAGGAAAAAGGAAACTTGTACAAAACTCACAAACCAACAGCTAACTGAGCAAATTACAAATGCATGTATGGTCCCTTTGATTTCAGGTCAGTATGTGTAGGGATGGCATGTGCAATAAAACCAATGAGAGTTTGCAAAATCACAAGATAATCAATTACCTATGAGGAAGATCACTCGAGCCAGATTAATGCATCCATCCAGTTGCACCCTACAATTCCCGACCTCCAGTGCACCATCCAATTGTTTCTTAAATGCATCCGGGTATTCACTTCTTCCACTCTACTGGGAAGTCCACTTGTCTGCATTGAATTTCATCTGCCATTGATGCACCCAAATATTTATTTTGTCCAATTCATTCTATAACTTCTGATCTCCTTCCTCCGATTTCATTGCCCCTCCCAGTTTCGTATCATGTGTAAACTTGACCACTTTGCATTGAGTTTCTGAATCCAGATTATTTATGCTAATGAGAAACTGCAGTGGTCACAACACCGAGCCTTGGACACCCCACTCAGTACTTTTCTGCACCCCGACATTACACCTCCAATGAGTAATCATTTCTTCCTACCTTTCAGACAGTTTCTTATCTATTCCCGAAGTTTACCCTGAACCCTCACAGCTTTGAGTTTGACAACTTTCATGAGGGACTTTATCAAATGCCTTTTGGAAATCTAGGTACGCCACATCTTAGGGCTTCCCACAGTTCACGTGGGATGTTAGTTGTTGTGTATGTACCTTTGAGAGAATAACTTGGTCTCAGACTGCAGTACCGGCAGTGACCACCCCTGTATAAAAGGCGCTAGTGAGCCTCTGTAGTTTCAGTTTCCCGATTGACTTCAATCAGTAAAGACTTGTTTTGTTCAACTCCTGCTGTCCGTGTCTCAATCATTCACGGACATAATACTGGCGACGAGCAGATACGAACTTACCTACAGTCTGCACCACCTCCTGGGATCCATTCCTGCAGCGAAGTGAGCAGAGGTCGAGGCCAGAAGGAAGAAAGAAAGCAGTAGAAACGGGCGTCGACCGTGGGCATCCGCCCGTGTTAGCGGAATTGAAGATTGCTGGAGAAGCGGTCGAAAGCGGGGCCTGGTTCCTGTCGACGGTGCTTCAGCTAATCGGGCTGGTGGCAGGTAGTACACTGATCCTTCCTGGGCTGCAGCGTTCGCGAACTCGAGTGGGTGGCTTGCAACGGGGCCGAGTAGCGTTGTCGGGAAGAGGAGAGAGAGAGGGTGGAGCACACAGGGCGCGGCCGGTGCTACGAAGCCGGGCTGCGTATAGACCCGAGAAGAGGGAGGCAAGAGTCCCACAGGGTTGTTCCACGACAGGAAAATAATAAAAAAAGTTATATTAAACGCGCAAGAAACCGCGAGGAGCTGCAGGTTGCAACGGGAACCGCGGAAAGCAGCGCGAGCAACAGCGGGGAAGAAGGCAAAGCGCGGGAGGCGCCATCTTAATCAGCGGGGAAGGCGGCAAAGCGCGGGAGTCGCCATTTTGTTAAATCGGGGAAGAAGGCAAAGCGCGGGAGGGGCCATTTTAGATTTTCAAGATGCCGAAGACTGGCTGTATCACTGCCTTTGATAATAGAGAGGACTGGACCACGTATGTGGAAAGAGTCGAGGTATATTGCGAGGCAAACGAAATAGCCGATGAGAAAAAGGCATCGGTATTGCTAAACTTAATGGGCGCTAGAACGTACGGCTTATTGCGGGACCTGATTACTCCAGCCAAACCGAAGGCGAAGAGTTTTAACAAAATTGTTGCTGTCCTACAGGAACACCTAAACCCTGCACCGCTGTTGATAGCAGAAAGATTTAAATTCCACAGGGGAACTCAGCATAAAGACGAGAGCAAAGCTGAGTACCTTACGGAACTACGCAAGCTATCAAAGCACTGCCAGTTCGGGGCAGGACTGGCAGATACCCTACGGGACAAATTTGTCTGTGGACACCTGAGTGAAGGAACACATAAGAAGTTACTCTCAGAGAAAGAGCTGACGCTAGATAAGGCTTTCAGCGTGGCAGTACCGTACGAAGCAGCAGCCAAGGGAGCTGCGGAAATTCAACAAAAGCCACAGGAATACGGCACCCACGAAATGACACGGGGATTTGCAAAATGTTATCGCTGCGGCAGAACTAACCATGACCAGAAGGACTGCTGGTCCAAAGACAAAATATGCAGGCAATGCGGAAAGATGGGACACATTGCACGAGTTTGCAGGTCTGGGAAGAAGACCAGCGACAACAAAAAGGCTACTAAGGAACCGTACAAGAAAGTACAAAAGATGAGCGATAGTGAATCCGGGAACAGGAGACTAAGCTGTCTCAAACTTCACAATGTAATCGCAAAAGAGGATCTCCGAACCATTCGGGTCACCCTCACGATAGCAGGGTCCCAAGTTAAAATGGAATTGGATACAGGATCAGCGCTAACCGTCATGAATCGACGAGACTACGAGCGGCTATTCTCACACATACCCTTGAGAGAGACATCCATCGTCTTGACGACGTATACGGGGCAAAAAGTATACCCCAGAGGAAAAATAAGGGTGCCTGTCAAATACAACGGCAAGAAAATACGGAAATTGTATCTCTACATACTGCAAAATGGTGGCCCACCGTTATTAGGACGGGAATGGATCAGGAAGATAAGCTTAGATTGGCACTCCATTCATGCAATGATGGTGGACGGTAAAAAAGATGACGACGTCACTCCTGGACGATTGTCAACAATCTTAGCTAACGCCAAAGAGGTATTTGAACAAGAACTGGGCACGCTTAAAGGCGTAACCGCCTCGATAAAAATAGAAGAGAATGCAGTTCCCAAGTTTTTCAAAGCAAGGCCGGTACCATATGCAATTCGCCCAGCCGTCGAGGCAGAGCTGGATAATCTGGAGAAGGCAGGCGTGTTGTCGAAGGTCGACTGGAGCGAGTGGGCGACACCCATCGTTCCTGTCATGAAGAAAACATTAAGCAATAAGTCTGAGGAGCCAAGGAAGGTTCGCATCTGTGGGGATTTCAAGGTGATGGTGAACCCAGTCCTTCACACAGTACAATATCCTCTTCCACGGATAGAAGACATCTTCGCCTCACTGTCTGGAGGGAAGCGTTTTATAAAAATTGACCCAGCACAAGCATATTTGCAGATGGAGGTTGAAGAATCCTCTAGGAAGTATCTCACGATAAACACTCACAAAGGTCTTTACCAGTATCATCGATTGGTATTCGGAGTAGCATCGGCTCCGGCGATATGGCAAAGAGCGATGGAACAAGTCCTGCAAGGGATTCCGGGGACTCTCTGTTACTTGGACGACATCCTTGTAACAGGTGAAGATGACAGTGAACACCTTAACAACCTAGAACAGGTGCTCACTAGGCTACGGGAACATGGGCTACGAGCCAACCGCCGCAAGTGCGAATTTTTTAAGAAACAGATATCGTATTGTGGCCACATGATTGATGAAGAGGGGTTACATAAGTCCCCTGACAAAATTGAAGCGGTTGTTAAGGCCCCAGCGCCTGAAAATGTGTCGCAACTGAGGTCATTCCTCGGATTGGTGAATTACTACCATAAGTTTTTGCCGAATTTGTCGACAATTCTGCACCCACTGAACGCCCTGCTACGAACGGGAGTAGCATGGAAATGGAGCAATGACTGTAAGCGGGCCTTTCAGAAGAGTAAGGACTTAATCACTTCAAGAGAAGTATTGGCTCACTACAACCCAGCACTGCCGATCAGACTGGCGTGTGATGCGTCTCCCTACGGCATTGGGGCGGTACTGTCACATAAATTCCTCGATGGTTTAGAGAGGCCGATAGCTTTTGTGTCACACTCGTTAACTTCTGCCGAGCGTAACTACGCCCAGATTGACAGAGAGGCCCTCAGCCTAGTGTGGGGGGTGAAGAAGTTCAATCACTACCTGCATGGACAAAAATTTACTCTACTAACCGATCATCAACCTTGTCTCCATTTTCAACCCTCAGAAGGGCGTACCGATAATGACAGCACAACGGCTGCAGAGGTGGTCCCTTTTCCTAGGGGCACACCAATATGACATCGAGTACAAAGGAACTAAACAGCATGGGAATGCTGATGGATTATCACGCCTACCGTTGCCAACAGTGGAAGAAGACGACCTTGCAGTGGATCCAATGGAGTTATTCCACTCGACCATAGTTGAATGTCTCCCTGTGACGAATGCAAACATAGAAAAGGAAACACGGAATGACCCGACACTATCACGGGTCTATGATTTAACGGTGAAGGGATGGCCAGCACATGGCGAACCATTGCTGCCAGCATTCTCGCCAAGAAGAGAACAGCTGTCAGTGTGCAGAGGAACCTTGATAGGTGGAATTACTACTCTGGATCCACACAAGTTGACGGATAGAGTGCTCAATGAGCTTCACGAGGGTCATCTGGGTGGGGTAAAAATGAAGAACTTAGCCAGAGCGTTTGTGTGGTGGCCAGGAATCGATGGAGAAATCGAAGAGATGACCAAGAGCTGTGCAGGATGCCAGAAGGTCCAAAACGCCCCACCACAAGCTCCTCTGCATCCATGGGAGTGGCCCTCATCTCCATGGCAAAGGGTGCACATTGATTTTGCTGGTCCCTTCATGGACTCGATGTTTTTAATTGCAGTGGATGCACATTCAAAGTGGCCAGAGGTAATAAAAATGTCCTCAACCACCACGGAAAAAACTATCACACTTTTACAAACCATATTCGCCAGGAATGGGCTGCCTGAACAGATTTGCACTGACAATGGACCACAGTTTGTGTCTGAAGAGTTCCGGATGTTCTTAAAGAACAATGGTGTTAAGCATTACACATCTGCCCCATATCATCCAGCCACTAATGGATTGGCCGAGAGGTTTGTTCAAACATTCAAGAAGGCTATCAAGGCAATGTGTAATGAAGATATACCCCTACAACACAAGGTGGACAACTTCTTGTTTGCCTACCGGAATGCGACACATGCGGTTACCAACCAAACTCCAGCCATGATGTTCTTCAATCGAAGACTACGATGCCGCTTGGATTTGGTTAAGCCAAACGTCCGAAGAGATGTGGAGAACAGGCAGTTTCAGAATATGAATGAAAGGCCGACCAGGAGTTTTAAGATAGGTCAACCAGTTTTGGCCCGGGACTACCGCACTGAGAAATGGCAGCCAGGAACAATTTGTACACGGCAAGGACCTCTCATGTATACCGTGGACGTTGGAGAGAGCATTGTAAGACGCCATGCTGACCAGATTCTAGAGTCACTGGAAAACGTCAACTCCACACCACGATCTGATACACCTGGCAATGAAATCGACGTACCAATTGCAGCTACCGCAGAATCGGTGATATTGGAAGCAGATGAACCAAACAATGACATTGATCCCGACTCAACCTTGCCAGAAGAACCTGATACCCCAAAGAGGCGTTATCCAGACAGAATCAGGAAGCCTCCTCAAAGACTGAACTTATAATTGCTTAAACTTAACCAATGTATCTAGCAACCGTAATTGTGATTGTAATTAGTTATCATTTAGTTGTTAAATGAATGTTATGTACTGTTTATCTAAAAGGGGAGGAATTGTTGTGTATGTACCTTTAAGAGAATAACTGGTCTCAGACTGCAGTACCGGCAGTGACCACCCCTGTATAAAAGGTGCTAGTGAGCCTCTGTAGTTTCAGTTTCCCGATTGACTTCAATCAGTGAAGACTTGTTTTGTTCAACTCCTGCTGTCCATGTCTCAATCATTCATGGACATAATATTAGTTTCTCAAAAAAGTCAAGGCAGGATCCTCTCCTTTTAAGTTCATGTTGGCTAATGTACGAGATTATTAGTATATACAGATACTCAAGTCTACTCTGGATAATCAATTCCATTTTTATTTTTCAGAAAGTAACACTGGTGATTGTAGTTACCATCAGATAGATTGGAATGATATAGGAAATTAGCTTTGTACCAGTTGGAGCCCCCACCTGCTGCTCCACTTGTTTGACAATATCTTTTTCTTATAAAAAAAAACAAGGTACAATCTCTTTGTTGTCACCAGGACAACTCTTCAACTCTTCATTAGCTTTATGATACTATGCCTGTTACTTTATGTTGTTTCTCTGAAAAGTTTGGAATTTTATTATAACTAAAAGCAAATCATAAAATAAATTCGTTTTTTACCGTTTCATTGCTACATTTCAGAGTTATGGCCATATCAAACACTCTTCAGTTCCAAGGTGCCCGTAACAATCTCGTGTTTTGACACATTACATTATTTACTGAAAAACAAGGCAATTCAAGACAACATTCAGAGAATTTCAGTTTGCATAACAGTTTCCACGACTTTAGGCAGCACATTCACTGGGTCACCTTGTTATTTGCTGACCCAACCAAAACTTCTAGTGAAAGCAGTGCATGTTGAACAATACGGGATGACAGAAAATGATGGACACTTTTAGTTATCTTGTACTGATAACACAATGTTCCTGCTGAGCATGTTTGGCATACTGATACCAAAAAGGAAAATCTCACTTAAAGCAATGCACTTTCATAGAATCATAGAAGTTTATCAAACCAGGGAATTACAGGCCAGTGAGCCTAACATCAGTGGTAGGGAAATTATTGGAAAAAATTCTGAGAGACAGAATTAGTCTCCACTTGGAGAGGCAAGGATTAATCAAGGATAGTCAGCATGGCTTTATCAGGGGGAGATCATGTCTAACCAATTTGATTGAATTTTGAGAGGGGGTGACTAGGTGTGTGGATGAGGGTAGTGCAGTTGATGTAGTCTACATGGACTTCAGTAAGGCTTTTGACAAAGTCCCACATGGGAGGCTGGTCAAGAAGTTAAGTGCCCATGGGATCCAGGGCAATTTGGCACATTGGATCCAAAATTGGCTTAGTGGCAGGAGGCAGAGGGTGATGGTCGAAGGTTGTTTTTGTGACTGGAAGCCTGTGTCCAGTGGTGTACCACAGGGATTGGTGCTGGGTCCTTTGATGTTTGTAGTGTACATTAATGATTTAGATATGAATGTAGGAGGTATGATCAGTAAGTTCGCAGATGACACAAAAATTGGTGGAGTGGTAAATAGCGAGGAGGGAAGCCTCAGGCTACAGGAAGATATAGACGGGTTGGTCAGATGGGCAGAACAGTGGCAAATGGAGTTTAACCCTGAAAAGTGTGAGGTGATGCATTTTGGGAGGACTAACAAGGCAAGGGAATAAACAATGAATGGTAGGATCCTAGGAAGGACAGAGGAACCTTGGTGTGCATGTACATAGATCCCTGAAGGCAGCAGGACAGGTAGATAAGGTTGTTAAAAAGGCATATGGGATACTTGCCTTCATTAGCCGAGACATAGAATATAAGAGCAGGGAGGTTATGATGGAGCCGTACAAAACACTAGTTAGGCCACAGCTGGAATACGGTGTGCAGTTCTGGTCGCCACGCTATGGGAAGGATGTGATTGCATTGGAGAGGGTGCAGAGGAGATTCACCAGGATGTTACCTGGGCTGGAGTGCTTCAGCTATGGAGAGAGACTGGACAGGCTGGGATTGTCTTCCTTAGAGCAGAGAAGGCTGAGGGAGGACCTGATTGAGGTGTACAAAATTTTGAGGGGCATAGATAGGGTAGATAGAAAAGAACTTTTCCCCTTAGTAGAGGGGTCAATAACCAGGGGGCATAGTTTCAAGGTAAGGGGCAGGAGGTTTAGAGGGGATTTGAGGGAAAACTTTTTCACCCAGAGGGTGGTTGGAATCTGGAACTCACTGCCTGAAAGGGTGGTAGAGGCAGGAACCCTCAACATTCAAGAAGCATTTAGATAAGCACTTGAAACGCCATAGCATACAAGGCTACGGACCAAGTGCTGGAAAATGGGATTAGAATAGATAGGGCTTGATGGCCGGCGCGGACATGATGGGCCAAAGGGCCTCTTTCTGTGCTGTATAAATCTATGACTCTACTGCACAGAAGGAGGCCATTTGGCCCAACATGTCTGTGCTGGCTGAAAAAAGCTATCCAGCCTAATCCCACTTTCCAGCCCTTGGTCCTTAGCCTTGTAGGTTACGACACTTCAAGTGCATATCCAAGTACATTTTAAATGCGATGAGGGTTTCTGCCTCTACCACCCTCTCAGGCAGTGAGTTCCAGACCCCCCTCTGGTTGAAAAAGGTTCTCCTCAACTCCCCATTACATTACTTTAAATTTGTGCCCCCCTGGTTATTGAACTCTCTGCCAAGGGAAATAGAGTGGATAGGAAGGACCTATCTCGGCCCCTCATGATTTTATACACCTCAATCAAGTCTCCCCTCAGCCACCTCTGTTCCAAAGAAAACAACCCCAGGCTATCCAATCTTTCCTCATAGCTAAAATTCTCCAGTCCTAGCTAAAATTCTCCAGTCATAGCAACATCCTCGTAAATCTCCTCTGTACTATCTCTACTGCAATCACATCTTGTCTGTAATGTGGTGACCAGAATTGTACGCAGTCCTCTAGCTGTGGCATAGCTAGTGTTTTATACAAAATAACAACAGAGAATGCTGGAAAAACTCAGCAGGTCAGGCAACATCTGTGGAGAAAAATTTGAGTTGACGTTTCGGGTTGAAACCCTTCTTCAAAACTGGAAAGAAAATAAAAAGATCGAAGGCAAAGCTGCGATCGAACAAAAGAAGAAAAGGAGTCAATAAAAGGTATTAGAAGCCAGATGAGATGGTAATGGGCCCGTGGAGACAAAAGGCAGCTGAGATTAGGTGTGAAGTGTACTGGCAGGATAAGGACAGCTGCCAGGTGAGAGAAACAAAAGGAAAGGAGGGGGGGGGGGGGGGTGCGGGGAAAGGAGGACCCAAAACAAAGGGGTGGAAAAAATTTAAAGGAAAAAAGTAAGAGGCCGAGGTTATGATCTGAAATTATTGAACTCGATATTGAGTCCGGAAGGCTGCAAAGTGCCTAATCGGAAGATGATTTGCTGTTCCTCGAGTTTACGTTGAGCTTCAGTGGAACAATACAAGAGGCCAAGGACGGTGAGGTCCGAGTGGGAATGGAGCGGTGAATTAAAATGACAGGCGACCGGAAGCTGGGGTCACCCTTACGGACTGAACGGAGGTGTTCCGCAAAGCGGTCACCCAATCTGCGTTTGGTCTCCCCAATGTAGAGGAGACCGCATCGTGAGCAGCGAATACAGTATACTAGATTGCAAGAAGTACAAGTGAATCGCTGTTTCACCTGGAAGGGGTGTTTGGGGCCCTGGACAGTGGGAAGGGGGGAGGTATAAGGGCAGGTGTTACATCTCCTGCGCTTGCACGGGAAGGTGCCAGGCGAAGGGGAAGGGCTGTTGGGGGTGATAGAGGAGTGGACTAGGGTGTCTCGGAGGGAGCGGTCCTGACGGAATGCTGAAAGGGGAGGGGAGGGGAAGATGTGTTTGGTGGTGGGATCACTTTGGAGGTAGCAGAAATGGCGGAGGATGATCCGTTGAATGTGGAGGCTGGTGGGGTGAAAGGCATAATCTCCCTGCTCTTATATTCTATGCCCGGGTTAATAAAGGAAAGCATCCCATATGCCTTCTTAACCACCTTATCTACACCTGCCTTGCTATCTTCAGGGATCTGTGGTCATGCACTCCAAGGTCCCTCTGTTCCTCTACATTTCCCAGTATCCTACCATTTAATGTGTATTCCCTTGCCTTGTTAGCCCTCCCCAAATGCATTACCTCACACTTCTCCGAATTGAATTCCATTTGCCACTTTTCTGCCCACCTGACCAGTCCATCGATATCTCCCTGCAGTCCACAGCTTTCTTCCTCACTATCAACCACACGACTATTTCTTGTATCATCTACAAACTTCTTAATCGTGCCCCCTACATTGAAGTCTAAATCATTGATATATACCATGAAAAGCAAGGACCGAGTACTGAGCCCTGCGGAACCCCACTGGAAACAGCCTTCCAGTCACAAAAATATCCATCGACCATTACGCTTTGCTTTCTGCCACTGAGTCATTTTTGGATCTCACTTGCCACTTTACCTTGGGTTTTTCCTTTACTGACTTGTCTGCAATGTGGGACCTGGTTAAAAGCCTTGCTAAAATTCATGTAGACTACATCAAATGTGCTACCCTCAGTGATCCACCCTGTTACCTCCTCAAAAAATTCAATCAAGTTAGTCAGACACGACTTTCCCTTAACAAATCCATGCTGATTTTCCTTGATTAATCCGTGCCTTTCTAAATGACGATTAATACGGTCGCTTCGAATTTTTTCCAATAATTTGCTGACTGGCCTGTAATTACTCGCTCTATCCCTTTCTCCCTTCTTAAAAAATGGTACAATGTTAGCAGTCCTCCAGCACCACGCCTGTAGCAAGAAAGGATGGGAAAATGATGGTCAGAACCTCCGCTATTGCCTCCCTTGCTTCTCTTTGCTAGGGGGATAGAATATAAAAATAGGGAGGTATTGCTTCAGTTGTCCAAGGTATTGGTGAGGCCGCACCTGGAATACTGCATACAGTTTTGGTGTCCATACTTAAGAAAAGACATACTTGCTCTCGAGTCAGTACAAAGAAGGTTCACTCAGTTAATCCCGGGGATGAGGGGATGGACATATGAGGAGAGGTTGAGTAGATTGGGACTCTACTCATTGGAGTTCAGAAGAATGAGAGGCGATCTTATTGAAACATATAAGGTTGTGAAGGGGTTGGATCGGGTGGATGCAGGGAAGATGTTCCCGATGATGGGTGAAACTAGAACTAGGGGGCATAGTCTTAGAATAAGGGGCTGCTCTTTCAAAACTGAGATGAGGAGGAACTACTTCACTCAGAGGGTGGTAGGTCCATGGAATATGCTGCCCCAAAAAGCTGTCGAAGCTACATCATTACATAAATTTAAAACAGAAATAGACAGTTTCCTAGAAGAAAAGGGAATTAAGGGTTACGGGGAGCGGGCAGGAATTTGGACATGAGTTTAGGTGCGGATCGGTCATGGCCCTGTGGGTAGCGGAGCGGGCCCAGGGGCCGTGTAGCCTGATCCTGCTCCTGTTTCGTGTGTCTAATTCTGTTAGATTCAGGAGATGGTTCTGTGATAGTGGATTGGCGGTTAGGATCAGATCAGCCATGATCTTATTGAATGGCGGAGCAGGCTCGAGGGGCCAATTGGCCTACTCCTGCTCCTATTTCTTATGTTCTTATGTTCTTATGTTCTTAACAGCGTGGGATACATTTCATCCGGGCCTGGCGATTTATCTACTTTCAAAGATGCTAAACCCCTTAATATTTCCTCTCTCACTATGTTTATCTCATCTAATATTTCACACTCCTCCTGCTTGACTACAATGCCTGCATCGTCCCCCTCTTTTGTGAAGTTAAACGCAAAGTATTCATTAAGAACCATACCCACAGCTTCCGCCTCCACACACAGGTTACCTATTTGACACATCTAATATTTCATACTCCTCCTCACCTACAACGTCTGCATCGTCCCCCTCTTCTGTGAAGACAGACACAAAGTATTAACTAAGAACCATACACATGTCTTCCACCTCCACACACAGGTTTCATCTTGTAGCATACAAGAAGTGCACATCATCTCAAATTGTTCCCAGCATCTGTAATACACTGGTAGGCTCTAGTACTGATTCACGTGTAATATCTAACTCAAAATGTAATCTACAAACATAACCCATGTTTGGAAGGACAAAATATATTATTCTGCTTAACTGTTTTCAAGTGGGCATAGTATGACATTTTTAATATACCCACTATTCCGCATGGCTGAAAACCTGGACAACACTAAATTATCTATAATGCAGGCGAGACAATACTTGTCCTCAAAAAAAGCTATGCACCAAATATAGTATGGAACAAATGAGTTTCCTGCGTGAACATTTAATTAGTGTTGGGGTTTACAGCATAACAATAGCTGAATGCCGATTATGTAACCAAGCAACTTGCAAACTTGATCTTTGTAACAATGATGCATGCGTCAACAACTGTTATAACCGTACTGCAGTCAGGAAGTTCAGGTCCAGGCCCAATCTATTGTCACCTGAATTCTGCAAGTGAAAAGTCTCTCCATTATTTATTAGGTATCAGCCTTGGATCAGTGGTCGCACTCACCTTCAAGTCAGAAGATTATGGGTTCAAGCCCCATTCCAGAAACTTGAGCACATAATCTAGGCCAACACTTCAGTGTAGTACTGAGAAAGATCTGCACTGTCGGAGGAGTTGTTTTTCAGATGAGACGTTAAACGACGCCCCTTTGCCCTCTCAGATAGATGTAAAAGATCCCATGGTGCTATTCAAAGAAGAGCACGGGGATTCTCCCGCTGCCCTGGCTAACATTTGCCCCTCAATAACACAATCAAAAATAGATTATATGGCCATTTACGTCATTTGCTATTTGTTGAACAAATTCCCTACATTATAACAGTGACTGTGCTTCAAAAATACTTAATTGGCTGTGAACTGCACTGGGACATCCTGAGGGTGTGAAAGCTGCTATGTAAATCTATTTATTTATTGGTACATTTAAATACTGTGGCCTAGAAATTCCGCTCGAGCCCTGTTTGGTGCGCAAAATCAAAAAAGCCTTTCTAAAATTCCCACTTTTTGCTCCAAGAGGGAAGTGGAATGATAAATCAAGTGCTCCACTTCCTTCTTGGAGCGCAAAGAGCGGGGAAGTTTTGCGACCCGGGGCGCACGGCTTAGCAGCGCAACACTCTGGGCCACGCAGCGTTGATGACGCTGTGAACTCTTGCGTTTTTTTTTAAACTTACCTGCAGCACCAGAGAGCGGGGCTGTCGGGCGATCAGCCCAGCACTCAAGCAGAGTCTGGGGCAAAAAAAACATTTTTCAAAACAGCTGACATTTTTTTCAGGGCAGCCGGCCGCTTCACCTTTAACTTCCGCCCCGCTAACAGCCAGCCGCCCTGCTCGTGTCCCCTACAGCAGTCGCTGCCATCGCCCGGCGCTGCTGCAGGGGGCTAAGGGGACTTTTTCTGCCGGGGCGCTACCGAGGCGATGCGCCCAGAGATGATGTCATGATCTCCGGGCGCAACCCCGGCAGCGCCACCGCTAACCTCCTGCGGAATTTGGCGGGAGGCACGGTCAGCTGAAAAGACCTTTGCGTCCCGTTAGCGCCCCCCCCCAACAAAGGATGGAATTTCTCCCCCTGTATCTAATAGACTTCGTGTTAATTACTTGGGTCTTTTCTAATCTTCTGAACCCAGATTATATCTGGTCTCATATTTCATGACCACTTATGGGTGAGTCTCCACTCCCCATACTTTCACAAATAGTTTATTCTCACCTTGAGATCGAGGTAAGCGTTTGATAACGAAGTTGGAGATTGAACAGCAAAACCATTCTACATCTCCACCATCTCTCTTAACTCCTCCACTGCCTCTGTGCTGCTAAACTGCTTGTCCAACCTCCACTCAATTTCCTCCAGCTAAACATTGGGAAGACTGAAGCCACTGACTTTGGCACCCACTACAAACTACATACCCTTGCCATCCTCCAGCTTCCTCCACAGCCACTGTCTCAGGTCGAAGCCGACTGTTCACAACCTTTACGTCCTATTTGACCCTAAGCTAAGCTTCCGATTCCATATCCTCGCCATCACAAAGACCATCTACTTCCACCTCCCTAACAGTGCCCACCTCCGTACCTACCTCAGCTCATCTGCCACTGAAATCCTTATCCACACATTTATAACCTTTGACTTAATTACTCCAATGCTCTCCTGGCCAGCCTCCCATCCTCCACACTCCATAAACTTCAGCTCATGCAAATCTCTGCTGCCTGTATCCTATCGCGCAGCAAGTACGCTTCACCCCTGTTCTTGCTGACCTACATTGACTCTCAGTCACCCAATACTGAAAATTTTAAATTCTCAACATTGAGTTTAACCAAAAAAGCTCTCTCCATGGCCTGACCTTATTCCCAGCTTAAATTACCTCGACAATGTCATTGGTACAGTTGTGTTTGGCCCTAAGTTGTATTTCTGAACTGTGCCATGATAAGAGTGAAGTTCAGACTACCATTAGTGGTTTCCTCTGGAATTCTCCAACACAACATGGTGGAAACTGCCTATAACTACCATACTATGTTGTTCAGGATCTATGAAACACTGTGGGTGGAGTTCACAGTTTGGGGAAACAGGATGAATTCTGCCATTAACATAGAAAAATCATAAACAGCAGTGAACTTCAAAACAAGGCAATTATGAGTGGTGCAGCATCTTGCAATTATTTTCAAGAAGAAAGCATTGCTTGGACCGCAGGTCCTCTAGTAAAAGATGTAAAAAAAAATTCTGCAGAGCAATAGAAAACACGAGTGCAGTATTTTACTAATTAACAACGCAACAGAATAGGTTTGGCAACTGCCAAAGGCAATAAAACTACACTGTAAATTCTCCGATTAAACGGCTTAAGAACATGAGAACAAACATGAGAACATAAAAAATAAGAGCAGGAGTAGGCCAATTGGTCCCTCGAGCCTGCTCCACCATTCAATAAGATCATGGCTGATCTGATCCTAACCTCAAATCTTCTATCACTCTCCATCCACCCGAACCCATGTGATCTCCCGGGAGAGGCGAAAAGCCAGATAAAAAACCCAATGGCCAATTTGGGAGAAAAAAATCTGGGAAATTCCTCTCCGACCCATCTAAGCGATCGAAACTCGTCCAGGAGATCACTCTGTCCCTATATTTTCTACAGTACTTACCTTCTGTAAAGGCGATCTCCACCCCAGCCAGGAACATAAGCCTGAAGCAGAGGACCTTATGAGTGTAGGGAAATATTTCCCAACAATCCAAGTACATAGCTAATGAACAGTACAATCAGGTTCTAGAATCCAAATCGTTTATGCAAATAATGAACAACAGTGGTGCCAGCACTGATCCTTGCGGAACACCACTTCCCACCTTTTGCCAATCTGAGTAACTGTGGTGTATGTAACCGTTCCACCTTTAAGAGAACTATTTTAAGAGTTGCACTACTTTATCTTGGCTGCTGTATACTGTAATACCGGTGGTGACCACACCGGTATACAAGTGCTGTGTAATGATTTATTGGGCAGTTCCGCCCTGACCTTCGACTAGTAAAGACCTGTTAAAATTTACTCTTGTGGTCTGTGTAGTAATTCTCACTATAACACACAGACTTAACAGTGGCGACGAGTACGATCTTACCCTGCGACAGAGATACATCCAAGGCAGTTTAACGGGCGTCGAGAAGAGGCGTCCGCCCTCATCATTCTGCTGAGAAGAGACTTGGGTCTGAAGAGCAAGGAAGAATCCTGACACGAAGCCTTCCATCAGCAACAGGCAGTGATCATCCCTTCTATCACGGTGGTGGATAAGCCGATCAGCGACGAGCAGCAAGTCGGCCACGTTGGCTGTGAAGTAGGGGAGGGAAAAACGGAGGATATAAGGGCGGAGAACTCGACCACGGCCAGGGAAAAGAGCCGGACAGAAGTCGGGGCCAGAGGCGCTGAGACTGGGGCAGCGTAAGGCACGGGAGCCGCGGTGAATGCAAACGCAGCCGGTGTAAAAAACCGGGCTGCAAGCGGGCTGGGAGACGCAACAGCGTCGAGAGAGAGCTCGACCGCGACCGGTGAAAAAGGCCGGGCAGCTACCGAGGCCGCGAGGCGCAGCGACCGGGACAGCGTAAGGCGCGGGAGAAATTTTTTTTTAAAAACCGCGGAGAACTCAGCCGCAGCCAGGGGGGGGAAAGGACCAGACTGCAAGAGGGGCTGGGAGGCACGATTTGAGAACCGCTGGGGAGGGCGAACGCAGCAATGCGGCAATCGCCATTACAGCCAGCGGGGGAGAAAGGCAAACGCGGGAAGCCGCCATTTTCGTAGGCGGGGGAAGAAGACAAGCGCGGGAAACCGCCATTTTAAAAAAATAGAAAAAGAAAAATTTCTTTTTGTTTCTCAAGAAGATTGCGAGGATGCCTAAGCGTGGTAACATCAACGATTTCGATTCCGATGTTGAAGATTGGGTCACGTATGTAGAACGCATAGAGATTTATCGTAAGGCAAATAAAATATCAAATAAAGATAAAGCACTAACCTTACTAAACTCAATGGGTGTGAAGACATACAGGCTATTGAAGCATCTTCTATCACCAGCTAAACCGGCGGATCAGACCTTCGCTAATATTGTTGCTGTCCTGAGAAATCATTTGAACCCCACACCGCTGATGTTAGCGGAACGATTTAAATTTTATGCGAGAACGCAACGGAAAGAGGAAAGCAACGCGGAGTATTTAATTGAATTGCGTAAGCTAGCGAAATACTGTCAGTTTGGGGAAAGACTGACAGAGGCACTGAGAGACAAATTCGTGTGTGGATTGTCGAAAGAAGGAACACAAAAGCGGCTGCTTGAAGAGAATGATCTTACACTTGATAAGGCTGTCACTATTGCAGCATCGCACGAAGCCGCAGCGAGGGGCACTGCGGAAATGCAGCGGTACTCAGCGTAGATCAAATGGCTTTGGGTACAACGAAATGTTATCGTTGTGGAAAGACAACACACGATCAGAACCAATGCTGGGTTAAAAACCAGGAATGTAGAAAATGTGGCAAGCTTGGTCACATAGCTAAAGTATGCCGGTCAGGAAAGAAGACCAGCAGAAAGGTACATAAGGTGGCTGAGAAGAGTTCGGATGAACAGAATTCGGATTCAGACTCCAACAGCAAGGAACTGGGTAGTCTGAGAATTCACAATGTGAGTAAGGAAGCTGACCTACAAACTATCTGGGTCACACTTCAGATGGCAGGAGTCCAAGTGAAGATGGAATTGGACACCGGATCGGCGTTGACGGTCATGAATAAGTAAGATTACAAAAGGTTATTCACACATATTCCCCTACGGGATACGGAGATAGTATTGCAGACATACACGGGGCAAAGAGTATACCCCATCGGAAAGATAAAAGTCAAGGTGGTACACCAGGGCAAAGAACACCAAGGAATGGACATATATGTACTACCTGAGGGAGGTCCACCACTTCTGGGACGGGAGTGGATCAGGAAAATAAATATGGACTGGCACTCCCTAAAAGCAATAACGGTAGTTTCCGGAAAAAACAAAGATGTCAAACCTGCACGATTGTCCAGAATATTGGATGAGGGCATATGCAGCAGTGACAGTGACAAAGCAGAGAGTGAGAACTCGGTGAAGATAATCAGCTCAGACTCTGGAACTGATGATGGTAAGACCAGCCCATGTGCAAAAGACAAGTCTAAAATGGACTTGCAGACTAATGATGGAAAAACGAAGGAGTGCATAAATGCTTCAGAAGAGAACAAAGTATCAGAACAGAATTCCACTGAACAACAACAACATAGTTTGACAGAGAATTCTGAGTCTGTCCAGTCTACAGACATGCACATTTCTGAGGAACACCGGGCTCGAACTCAACTCAATTTCAAACTACAACAGCAATTAGAACAAATGATTCGCCGTTTTGAGCAAGAGGTGAATGCAAAGAAAAAGTTCTTTGACACAGAGTGGGAGAATCTGGAAAGACAGCAGAAGCAGCTGATTGAGAAAATGGAACAGGAACACACAAACCGTCTGCGCGATGAGGCCAAACGAATCAAAGCTGAGCAAGAAAGGGAATATGTCAAGTTCATCGATCAGTTGAAAGCTAAGAAGAAAGAGCACCCTTTTGTGAGCAGTGTCAGCAGTAATAAGCCACTCAGGGAATTGGTGGCAGAGGCAAAAGCTGAAGTGATGGAGGAAATAGAAGACAAGAGAGAAGAAGCAGAAGATGATGACTCATCTGAACCATTATCACCCCTACCAGGTCACGCACGTGGTCCCTCCGAACTGAGCCAAATCAGTCTGGAAGTAGAAAAACTTCCCAAGGTACTCGAGCCTTTAGAAGTCAGCAATGCTGGTTCTGAAGTTACGAAAGTTCAAGCTGTTAAGTCCAGTGAAGGACTATTAGATGAGTCACCCCAGCAACGAGAACCTACTACACCACCGAAAACTACTACACCACCGAGGCGTTATCCGGACCGAGTCAGGAGGCCTCCTCAGAGACTGAATCTGTGAACTGTTTTTACATGAAGTTGTGTATATATGTTAGTATGTTATGTTTAATGGGGAATATATACTGTTAAGCTAAAAAGGGAGGATTGTGGTGTATGTAACCGTTCCACCTTTAAGAGAACTATTTTAAGAGTTGCACTACTTTATCTTGGCTGCTGTATACTGTAATACCGGTGGTGACCACACCGGTATATAAGTGCTGTGTAATGATTTATTGGGCAGTTCCGCCCTGACCTTCGACTAGTAAAGACCTGTTAAAATTTACTCTTGTGGTCTGTGTAGTAATTCTCACTATAACACACAGACTTAACAGTAACTACCTTTAACCCCTACTCTCTGTTTTCTGTTTTGTAGCCAGCTTGCTATCCATTCTGATACTTGTCCCCTGACTCCACATGTTCTGACCTTAATCGTGAGTCTACTATACGGTACCTTATCGAAAGCACCACTTTCTTGGATCCATTTTCAGTATCACATCAACAGCAGCAGCCATATGTACTCTGGGCACATTTCAACAGTCCTGCAATTGCTCCTGCAGCTGTGAAGCTTGATGAATTTCTTAAGCTCCGGCAAGACTAAGCAGTCTAATGTTAGTATTTACACCATATGCATTTCTACCTGTCAAACAGGACTACAGCAAATACAAAACAATGAGGAACACAGCTTCCATAGTAACTGAAGGAAATAAGAGTACCCAATATACACAGAAGGAAGCAGTGCTGGATAAAATTCTGGGGAATGAAGTGGGGCAAATGGCGCATGTTGCATTAGGGGAGCATTTGGGGAACAGTGATCATAATAACTTCAGGTTTAGAATATTTATGGAAAAGGACAAGGAAGAATCAAGCGTAAAAATACTTAACTGGACGGGACTAATTTCAGTGAGTTGAAAAGGGATCAGGCCCACGTGGATTGGAATCAAAAATTGGTCGGCAAAACAGTAACTGAACAATGGGAGGTCTTCAAAGAGGAGATGGCTCGGGTACAGAGTAGACACATTCCAATGAGGGGGAAAGGAAGGGCATCCAAAGCTAGAGCTCCTTGGATGATTAAAAATATAGAGATTAAAATGAAACAGAAAAAGGCTTATGACAACTGAAAGGTTCAAAATACAGTAGAGAACCAAGCTGAATACAGAAAGCACAGAAGAGATCTAAAAAAAGGGAATAAGTGGGGCAAAGAGAGA
Source organism: Somniosus microcephalus (assembly GCF_052327205.1). Lineage (NCBI taxonomy): Eukaryota > Metazoa > Chordata > Chondrichthyes > Squaliformes > Somniosidae > Somniosus > Somniosus microcephalus. The sequence continues at coordinate 118,879,631 of NC_140995.1, forward strand.
GTATGAGAGTGGATTGGTGGCTAACATAAAAGGGAACCCAAAAGTCTTATTTAAACATATAAATAGTAAAAAGGTAGTCAAAGGAAGGGTGGGCCGATTAGGGATCAAAAAGATCTTCTTGTGGAGCCAGAAGGCCTGGCTGAGGTACTAAATGAGTACTTTGCATCTGTCTTCACTCGAGAAGAGGATGCTGCCAATGTAGCAGTAAAAGAGGTAGGAGCGATATTAGATTGGATAAAAATAAAAAGGAGGTACTTAAAAGATTGGCAGTACTCAAAATAGAAAAGTCACCCGGTACGAATGGGATGCATTCCAGGTTATGGAAGTACGGTGGAAATTGTGGAGGCTCTGGCCACAATCTTCTAATCCTCCTTAGATATGACAGTGGTGCCAGAGGACTGCAAACGTTACACCCCTTTTCAAAAAAGGGGAGAAGGATAAATCCGGCAATTGCAGGTCAGTCAGCCTAACGTAGGTGGTGGGGAAATGTTTAAAGACAATAATGGGGACAAAATTAATTGGCATTTGGAAAAGTATGGGCTAATAAATGAAAGGCAAATCATGTTTGACTAACTTGATTGAGTTCTTTGATTAAGTAATGGAAAAGATTGATGAAGGTAGCGTGGTTGATTTTGTGTATATGGACTATTTTCACTTGCAGCCACATAATAGACTTGTCAGCAAAATTGAAGCCCTTGGATTAAAGGGACAGTGGCTGCATGGATACAAAATTGGCTAAGGGACCAAAAGCAGACAGTAAATGAAGAACAGTTGTTTTTCAGACTGGAGGGAAGTGTGCAGTGGTGTCCCCCAGGAGTTGGATTTAGGACCACTGCTCCTTTAGATATATATAATATTAATGACCTGGACTTGGGTATACAGGGCATCATTTCAAAGTTTGCAGATGACACGAAACTTGGAAATGTAGTAAACAATGAGGAGGGCAGTAACAGACTTCAGGAGGACAAAGACAGACTGGTGAAATGGGCTGACACATGACCAATTAAATTTAACACAGGAAAGTAGGAAGAATGAGGAGACAATTTAAAATAAATGTACAATTTTAAAGGGGGTGCAAGAACAGAGAGACCTGGGGTATATATACACAAATCTTTGAAGGTGGCAGGACAGGTTGAAAATGCTATTAAAAAAGCATATGTGATCTTTGGCTTTATTAATAAATCAAGAGAGTTATGCTAAACTTTTATAAAACACTGGTTGGGCCTCAGCTGGAGTATTGTGTTCCATTCTGGACACCATACTTTAGGAAGGATGTGAAGGCCTTGGAGAGGGTGCAGAAGAGATTTACTAGAATGGTACCAGAGATGAAGGACTACGCCAGGGATGAGGGACTTTAGGTATGTGGAGAGATTGGACAAGCTGGGGTTGTTCTCCTTGGAGTAGAGATGGTTAAGAGGAGTTTTGATAGAGGTAATTTATGAATGGTTTAGATAGAGTAGTAACTAAGGATAAACTGTTTCCAGTGGGAAAGGGTTGGTAACCAGAGGACACAGATTAAGGTAGTTGGCAAAAGATCCAGAGGCGATGTGAGGAAATAAAAATTACGCAGTGAGTTGTTATGATCTGGAATGCACTGCCTGAAAAGCTAATGGAAACAGACTCAATAGTAAGTTTCAAAAGGGAATTGGATAAGTACCTGAAGGGAAAAAAAAAAATACAGGTTATGGGGAAAGAACAGGGGTGTGGGGACTAATTTAACAGCTCGAGCACAGAGCTGGCACAGGCACAGTGGGTCGAATGGCCCTTTCTGTGCTGTATAGAATCAGCTTACAACCAAGATAAACATTTTTTAATTGTCCTGCATCATTTATATGATCAGACCTCAAAATTAATAATTTTTCTGGCAAGGTCTATGCCCTTATTTATGAAGGAGTGTAACTGGAATCAAAGTCTGAGAGAATTTTAAGGAGCTATATTTATATATGCAAATCCTACTGTTGAACGATTCAGACCCAAGGTCATATTATGTTTGGAAAAAAGATAAGCTGATCATGTGATATTAATTTGACCTGATCATAAATTATGCCACAATCACTTGGCCTTCAGCGTGGAACTGGTCACACATCAACTATGGAGTGCATTGGTGTCAGCTTCTAAAATTACAATTTGCACTATGAGCAGAGAAACAGATCCTGGATACCAGCAACTGATTACAAAACCTTAATCTCAACAGGGCTTACATTTATTCAAACTTCCTTGATATGGCTTTATATAATTGACCACTAGTCTTGAGGTTACTCCGAGAGATGGTTTACAGTTTCAGGAGTGTGACAACTTGCAATTATATTGTGGCTTTAACACAGCAAGATTTCTTAAAGGGCTTCACAAAAGCATTTAGGGACTGGACTCTTAGCAGGGAAGAGTCGGGGGAGGTGACTAAAAGCAAGGGCCATGGTGGGAAGAGAAGTCGACAGAGAGGTAGGAATTTAGGAAGAGAATGCCAGTGTACAAGGATAACTTCCGAATTGTTCTTCAACTCTCGCATCACTGATTTGTCCCATTTCATTTCCCAGTACTAAAAGAGTTGGCAAAGTATCTTATTATTTTTGTATCCGAGGTTGAACGTTTTGTGATCACCGGTTAATATTTTTCTACTGTTTAATTTCTTGCTTCTTTAATAAACCGAGTTTATAAATTGCAGCATAAGCCATATGGTCTGACAGAGAGGTCATTCTTCTGTTATCCAAAGGCTAGAAGACAAGACAGCTCATGTAATTTCCAGTCACCATCTTACAGTTACAAGGGCGGTCTGTACAACCCTGAGCGGCAATACGTTACCAGATATTGTGAGTATCTGGTCACGTTTCAGTTTGTACGGAGCGCAGACTTGTTTTGAGATATGTCCTTCGTACTAAGCACAAGAGAGGTATCTAGGACAGAGCTAAAAAAGTAATTCTTTTATAATTGTGTATCTGCAACATGCAAAATAATTCAGTTCCAATATTTTACGAGTGCATCGGTATGAAAGAAAAACTAGAATTTATATAGCATCATTCATGCCTTGGGACATCAAAATGTGTTTCAGAGCCAACTAGTTACTTTTGAAGTATAGTCACACATAATACAGCAGCTAATTTGTGCGCACCAAGATCCCACAAATTACAATGAGATCATTGACCAGTTAATCTGTTTTGTTTAAGTGCTATTGTTGAGGGATAAATGTTGACCAGGAGGCTGGGAGAACATCCCTGCTATTCTCTGAATAGTGCCATGGGATCTTTTACATCCACCTGAACAGGCAGACGAAGCCTCAGATAAACGTCCACTCCAAAAGACAGTACCTCTGACAGTGCAGTACTTCATCAGCACGTCTCATGTGTGCCAATGAGGAGATTCAACTGCTCTAAACTGATTTAAAAAAATAATTTCAAGAATTATTAAACATTAATAACTTATATAAAATACATTAGCAGGTACTTACTGCATTTTTTAAAATGCAAATATATTGTCCTAAAATAAAATGTTTAACTGTAGATCAGGCACATGCCAAATAAATTTTCATGGTCAATTTCAAGTTTCCATTTATTCCAAAGGGACAATCTATAAGCTTTAAAGCGGATATGGGATGAATTTGTTTAAAATAAAAATTAATTCATCTTAAAGGAGTGATGCATTAAAATATTTAATTTTAGGTTTGGCAAAAGAGGGCAACCCCCAAGATTGTATAACTGTAAGAAAACAATTACATCTTCAGTTAGTCCTGCCCTACTTGAAGACCTGGAACAGTAATGATCTCCCCTCCGCCCCTTTTCCTAAAGATATTAACTCTTTGCTGGGGTACAATTCCACAAAAAACCCAGTGCCCTCCAGTACCATGCCCAACTGTTATTCTTCATTGTGAGCTTTGATTGGTGTTGGCGGGCTATTCGATTGCAGAAGGCATCACAGCAGGCTCAATGGCCACAACATTCACTACCAGTATGGGTCACTGAATGATCACGAACTGGACCCAGCCAACCCAGGTGCTACAGCCAAATTTAACACCTCTACCACTGACCCAGCTGAAATCAACTAATGCAGCATAACTACACTGTTCTAATGAAGCTCAACGGAAGCTCAAGGAAAAGCACCTCATCTTTCGATTAGGCACTTTACAGCCTTCTGGACTCGCTGCTCCCATTTTTTCGGACAGCAGCTGTTGATGATTCTGCTGTTCCCATTTACAGCTCCTCTAGACCCATCTTTTGTTTCTTTACTTCTCCCATAGCCACTCTCTTTTGTCTGCACCATCATCCCTTTTGTCATTTAATCTCTCCTGCCACCCACCCTATCACAGACCTTCCCTTTTGTTCTCTTACCTCCCCCCACCTTTCCCTGCCTTTGTACTTGCTTAAAACCTGTTACATCTCTAACTTTTGCCAGTCCTGATGAAAGGTTGACGACCTGAAACGTTAACGGTTACTCTCTCCACAGATGCTGCCTGGTCTGCTGAGTATTTCCGGCATTTTCTGTTTTTAATGCAGCACAAGACTAGGAATCTGGAACCTTCCTGGTATCTACAGTTCAGCTGCTCACTCGATAAATTCACTGAGCCTTCAAAGAGTAGAGCAACAGACTTAAACGGATTTAACAGCGAGTCTCTTGTATCCGTTATTTTGCAATTACCAACAATGGAAATAGGTTCAGCTCTGGCAAAAGAAAGAGAGCAACAAGATTATGTAAATGCAAAACACAAACTACAGATAAACCAAAATGGAAGTTATAGCCGAGTGTCAGAAGCAACTCGAATTGTTTTTATAGAATTTTACAGATGGGGATTTTTATATTGTAAATGCAAAAGGTTTACCTTCATCTGTCATTGGTGATATTAGTACTTCTGCAATATAGCGTGTATTTAATTTCAAGACCTGAACACACTGACCTCAGAATGACAGTGAAACATTTTATTAGATACACTCGTGACCAAAATGAAAAATAGGTCTGATTATAAAACAGATGAATGTGATACAATCAACTGATACACCGCAAAGGAGTGCTACAATAGAAGAATGATTCCTCCACATGTGCCTTCCCCCCCCCTCCAGTTGAGCTTCCAATCTCTGTCAAAGCTGCTGCTGCTAGAATGTTCCCAAGAGGCCAGATACCCCCTACAGCAAGTGAGGAAAAAAGCATCAACCATGGAGAACTGCTCTCAGGTCGCTCTTGCGCCTTGGGACGTTTTACTGCTTTAAAGGCGCTATATAAATACAAGTTGTTGTTGCTTCTGACACAGGCCCATCAGCAGGTAGGCTCTAGGCTACTCATGTTTTCTCATGTTGTCGATACAACTCACGAGCAGCTTGGGGTGGGGGTGGGGATGCGGTGGGTAGGGGGAAGTTACAAGACTAACAGTCATTACATTAGAGAAGCACGAGTTCAAGAGGTAAAATAGTATAATCCTTAGCTGAGATCTATCCTTGATAAACACTGATTATGATTTTGAATTGAAGACAAGAAACCAACTGACAGATTAAGAGTTAATGATTTTCCAGAAGTCTACACTTTACTCTGTCCCAATATTAATATGCTTGCTTGATTGTACAACACATTGATATACAGTAACATGCTTTGTTAGGGAGTGGTAGGCTGCAGGTTCCCATCCATAATTCTGTACAGGAGCTGTTTTCAATTCCACAATGTCTGCCAAATCACCGGGGATGCATTTCCTCAGAGGGTGGTATCGAAGGCGATTCTACCCACAGAAAACCCTGCTGGTTGAAGGGCGACACATAGAAATTTGCTCACCACACGTCCAATTGTTGGGCAACATTCAAGAGAACATATTTGCCAGAAAATTCATGGGTTTATTTAAAAAGAAAGCCTTGCATTTCTATAGCACCTTTCACGACCTTAGGACATCCCAAAACGCTTTACAGCCAATTAAGTATTTTAGAAGTGTGGTCACTGTTGTAATGTAGAAAACCAGGCAGCCAATTTGCGCACAGCAAGATGCCACAAACAGCATTGAGGTAATGACCAAATTGTCCATTTCTTTTAGTGATGTTGGTTGAGGGATGAATATTGGCCAGGACACTGAGAAGTACGGGAAAAAAAATTCTCTGCTCAAATGATGCACTGATAGCAACAGAAAGACACAAATGTTTCTTGGATCCTGCCTGCACACATTTTTTAAAGTGCTATTTTAAACATTACAAAGAAATCTTCCATATGTATTTATAGTATCACAAATTTTTCCTGACTCGAACCAGTGTTAACAGTAATGTCCATCACTAACCAAATGTTGCTGGATTACAGATAAACATGAAGCAACAGCAAAGAGATATGTCCATCAGTGTATCACCTGTCATCTCTCTCTAGGGCTACAATTAGAAAAGGCAGCAGTGCTCACAAAAGTCACCACAGGAAGAGAGGTGATAAATTTGGAAACCTTCCAAAAACATAGTCCAAATATAAGATGGTAAGAACACACAGGTAAATCTATTGGCATAAAAACACTCGCAGCTGTTTATTCAACTTGTACAATGGAAAACATATTTGTAAATATTATCTGGGTTTTCTATCATGGCACAAAAACATGGTCAAGTCCACTGCAATGGGAGAAGAACTCAATCATGCCTCAAGCAGGAAAATGTCAGTATTATATCATTTTACATGACTTTAGATGGGCAGTGCAATGTGAATTTAAAATTGATTCCAGTTAGATGTGGCTAAGACATAGCCCTGATTTTTTACGGTTCTGCCCAAATCTCACACCTGGGACCTGGCCTGCTTAATGAGCAGATCTCCTAAAGAGTTTCAGTTGTATTGTTTCATTTCGGATTTTGTTGGGTATTCCACGATTTGGGGAATTTTTCCCCCCCTCCAATATTTCCTTCAGTATTCTGTTCTGATGAAAGGTCATCAATCTGAAACGTTAATTCTGTTTCTTTCTCTACAGATGCTGCCCGACATGCTGAGTGTTTTCTAGCATTTTCTGTTTTTATTTGCTTCACTATTCTTGGTTTCTGCTGCGCTTTAAGTTGCACAATACAAAGTGGCTCCTTTGGAATCCCTGAAAGTGCTGCATGATTTACATGAGGAGCAACCAACAAATGCAGGTGCAACAATACCCGAAGCACTAAACCTGCACCTGTCACGACCCCAGGACCCGTGTGTGATGATAATGAAGAATTCCTGTCTACATTTCAGTTTGGTATGGACTCCATTAATTCATGGTACAAAAGGAAGTTAAAGTCAGTTTCACTCACACAAATCATGTCCTGATACAACGTTCTGAGGACGAGTCAGTAGTCTCCAGGTAGTTTATTTGAGGAGCCAAACCACAAATTTCAAACACAAACATGTGCGATATAGAATCAGAACAATACAGAACAGAAGGAGGCCATTCGGCCCATGGTGCCTGTGCCGGCTCTTTGAAAGAGCTATACAATTAGTCCCACTCCCCTGCTCTTTCTCCATCGCCCCACAAATTTTCCCTTTTCAATTTATCCAATTCCCTTTTGAAAGTTATTATTGAATATGCTTCCACCACATTTTCAGGCAATGCATTCTAGATCATAAAAACTCACTGCATAATTTTTTTTTTCTTCATGTTGCCTTTGGTTCTTTTGCCAATTACCTTAAATCTGTGTCCTCTGGTTACCAACCGTTCTGCCACTGGAAACAGTTTCTCCCTATTTACTCTATGAAAACACTTCATGATTTTCAACACCGCTATCAAATCTCCCCTTAATCTTCTCTTCTGTAAGGAGAACAACCAGAGTTTCTCTAGACTCTTCATGTAACTAAAGTCTTTCATCCGTGGTACCATTCTAGTAAATCTCCTCAACACCCTCCCTAAGTTCCTTGACATCCTTCCTAAAGTGTGGTGTCCAGAATTGGCCACAATACTCCAGCTGAGGCTTAACCAGTGTTTTATAAAGGTTTAGCATAATGTCCTTGCTTTTTACACAGGATATATAGCACAGAAACAGGCAATTCGGCCCAACCAGTCCATGCCGGCATTTATGCTCCACTCACACCTCCTCCAGTCTTTCCTCATCTAATGCTATCAGCATAACCCTCTATTCCATTCTCCTGCATATGCTTATCTAGCTTCCCCTTAAATGCACTACACTATTCGTTTCGACCACTCCCTGTGGTAGAGTTCCACATTCTCACCACTCTCTAGGTAAAGAGGTTTCTTCTGAATTCCCTATTTGATTTATTGGTGACTATCTTATTTTAATGGCCTCTAGTTTTGCTCTTCCCCGCAAGTGGAAACACTGGGCTGGATTTTCATTCGGCAGTCGGGAAGGAGGCGGGACTACAACTTTTGCGTTTTAGTCCCGTCTCGATCGACGTCCGGCCAATCGACGCGATTTTCCCTTGATTGACCTTGTTGAGCCTGCCCAGCGAGCTCAGCGGGCCAATTAAGGGCCACCCAGCAACAGGTGACGTCACAGACTGAAATTTCATCTGTCAAGAGTTTTTGACAGATGAACTCAGTGTTTCACAGCTGTTTGAAGCTGTCAAACACTGACAGTCTGACTTCTAACCCGAGTCCTTCTACGCAGACTCAGTTAGAACTGTCACCGACACTGAAAGCTTTTGACAGATCGCAGCCATTCAGCTTTCAGTGCCGGCTGAGTGATGGACTCCCGACGCCTACAGGGAGAAAGGCTGTTAAGGTAAGTACAGGTAATTTAAACTTCTTTACACACTTTAGACACACCAAACACACTTACTTTTGCACTCATGCACCCATCACTCATCTGAACACTGACATCACGACCCCTCCAAGTCCTTCAACCAGACGGCCCGCCTGCTCTAACCTGGCGTGGTTTGGAGCCGTCGGGAATCCCTCACGACACCCCTCAAAATAGGGATTAGGCTAAAAACTGCCTGTTAACTACCTGTCAACAGGCAGTTAATTGGCACTAATCCCTTCCCGCCTCGGGTCGGCGGGTCCCAGTGCGGACGGGTACCCGCCTCCTCTGAAACTTACGTGGAGGCGGGTTTTGGGCGGGATGGTGTCGGGACCCCCGAATTCAGGATTTTTGCCCCCCGCACGCCTAAAAGCCCACCTCACAGCACACTGAAAATCTGGCCCACTATCTCTGTATCTACTCTATCAAAACCATTCATAATTTTAAAGACCTCTATTAGGTCACACCTCAGCCTTCTCTTTCAAGAGAAAAGAGACCCAGCCTGTTCATCCTTGCCTGATATGTATACCCTCGCATTTCTGGTATCATCCTTGTAAATCTTTTTTGTATCCTCTCCAGTGCCTCTATATCCTTTTTGTAATATGGCGATCAGAATTGTACGCAGTACTCCAAGTGTGGTCTAACCAAGGCTCGATACAAGTTTAGCATAACTTACCTACTTTTCAATTCTATTCCTCTGGAAATAAACCCTAATGCTTGTTTTTTTTTTTTTGTTTTTTTTTTAAATTTATTTTTTTAAACGGCCTTATTAACCTGTGTCGCTACTTTTAGTGATTGGTGTATTTGAACACCGAGATTCCTTTGCTCTTCTACCTCATTTAGATTCGTATTTTCCAAGTAATATGTGACCTCCCTACTTTTCTTACCAAAATGTATACCTCACATTTGTCTGTGCTAAAATTCATTTGTCAATTATATGCTCATTCTTCAAGTTTAATAATGTCTTCTTGTAATTTGTTGCAGTCCTCCTCAGTATTGACTATCCCGCCCAATTTGGCGTCATCCGTAAATTTAGAAATTGTGCTTTTGATTCCAAAGTCTGAATCATTAATATAAATTGTGAACAACAGTGGTCCCAGCACTGATCCTTGTGGAACACCACTTCTCTCTGCTTTCTGTCTTGAAGCCAGCTAGTTATCCATTCTCCTACTTGTCCCGACTCCGCATTCTCTGTGACCTTATTCATTAGTCTATTATGTGGTACCTTATTGAAGGCCTTTTGAAAATCTAGATGAATTACATCTACTGCATTACCCTAGTCTACTCTCTCTATTACCTCTTCAAAAAATTCAATAAAGTTGGTCAAGCAAGACTTTCCCTTTTGAAATCCATGCTGACTATTCATTATTATATTTTTGGTTTCTAGATGTTCTTCTATTTTCTCCTTTACTAGGGATTCCATTATTTTTCCTACCACCGATGTTAAGCTGACTGGTCCATAATTCCCTGGACATGTTCTATCTCCCTTCTTAAGTATAGGTATTATGTTAGCTATCCACCAGTCCTCTGGCACTACACCTTTTTCTAACAAATTATTAAATGTGTAGTAATGCCTCTGCTATCTCTTCCTTAGATTCTTTTAAAATGCACGGGTGTAATCCATCCAGACCAGGGGTTTTATCCTCTGAGTTTGATTAGTTTATTTAATATTTCTCCGCTTTTTAGTTCAAATGCAGTTATCTCATTTCTAATCTCATCATCTGATGTCATGTCCACCTGTTCGGTCTCCCTGGTAAATACTGAAGCAAAGCAATTATTTAATATTTCTGCCATCTCTCTATCGTTACCTGTGGTATTTTCATGTGCGTCCCTTAGTGGCCCTATTCTCATTCCAACCTTCCTTTTTTTTTAAATTTATGTGCCTGTAAAATATTTTACTATTTTATTTTATGTTCCTTGATAATTTAATTTCATAGTTTCTCTTTGCCTTCCAAATTGTTCTTTGACTTCTCTCCTAATCTCTTCATATTCTCCCTTGTCATGCTCTCCCCTGCTGTCCATGTACTTCGTGTATGCCTCTTTCCTTACCCTGAATTTTTCTCTGAAATGGTTCTCATTCCAGGAGTAGAAGAGTTGATTGAAGTGAAAGACATTTGGCTATAAGTACTTTGCAGGCATCTCAATTAAAAGTAAAAATGAGTTAACTCCTCTGCTGCACAATGTCAGAAATACTGTACAGTTTTGAAGAAATTCAGACAGTGTATGCTGATGACGTATCAGACATGGCTGCTGCTGTTTATCACAGTGCAACATTAAAAAAAAAGAAAGCTAAATTATAGCAAACACTATGAAGTGCACCAGGACACATTTTGGAAATTTCAACACCACTGCAGAAAAGCCAGATTTACACACCACTCCAAAAATATATAAAGGATGGATAGATAATGCATCTGTGTACAAAGTGCTACGGAGAACTGTCTAGCCTCCACTCACTGCCTCTCCTTTGACAAGTTATGTCTTTATTCGTCCATGGTGTCTCATTAATATTTTGTACTCTATGCTTCTATTCATAAAGCCAAGGATGCCTTTTTAACAGCCTTCTTAACTTGTCCTGCCACCTTCAAAAGACTTGTGCACATACACCCCAATGTCTCTCTGTTCCTGCACCCCCTTAAAATTGCACCATTTAGTTTATATTGCCTCTCATTCTTCTGACCAAAATACATCACTTCACACTTCTCTGCGTTAAATTTAATCTGCCATTTATCTGCCCATTTCACCATGACGTCTGTTATTTGCAGTCTCACTGTTTACTACATTTACAAGTTTTGTCATCTGCAAACTTTGACATTATGCCTGTATACCCAAGTCTAGATCATTAATATATATCAAAAAGAGCAGTGGTCCCAACACCGACCCCTGGGGGGACGCCACTGCACACTTCCTTTCAGTCTAAAAAGCAATCATTCACCACTACTCTCTGCTTTCTATCCTTTAGCCAGTTTTGTATCCATGCTGCCCCTCTTATCCCATGGACTTCAATTTTGCTAACAAGTCTATTACGTGTCACTTTATCAAACACTTTTTCAAAATCCATATACACATCAACCGCACTACTCTCATCCACCCTCCCCATTCCTTCATCAAAAAACTCAATAACAGATCAGTAACCAATATGTATCATTGTGGATTTTTTGTTTCCTGTTTCAAACCATAAACTCAGCAGTAATGAATTATTCAATAACGAATGTACTGTAATAATGAGAAAACAACTCAAAAATCCAAAATAATATTTTTTCAAAAGTTTATGGTTGAATGCACTATTGGCCCGGATTGTGTGGTGAGTGGCGAAGGAACAGCACTCGCCTTTCTCTGCACTGACAGCTGCCCACAGAGTTTTCGCGGGCTTTTGAGTGGAAACGTGCGGTCATGGGGCGTCTGATCCAGCGCAGCGCCGTCTACAGGGGACCTGTGGCATGTGTGAGCAGAACAAGAAATAGCAAGGCTCTTCAACCAATCAGATTGAAGTATCCTCACTGAGACATGCTGGGCTGGATTTTCATTGAGGCGGCGGGTAGGAGGCGGGACTACAACTTTCGGGGTTGTAGTCCCGCCTCCATCGAGTTCTAGCCAACCCACGTGATTTTGACTTGACTGACCTTGTTGAGCCCGCCCAGCGGGCTCAGCAGGTCAATTAAGGGCCACCCGGCAACAGGTGACGTCACAGATTGATATTTCATCTGTCAAGATCTTTTGACAGATGAAATATCAGCATTTGACAGCTGTTTGAAGCTGTCAAACACTGACAATCTGTACTCCAGGTTAATTCCTTCCTCTCAGGATGATTTAGAGATCTCCCCGGAACAGAAAGCCGAATGCTGGAACTTTTGACAGCTCGCGGCCATTCTGCTTTCAGTGCCGGTGAGATGAGGGACTCCCGAGACCTGAAAGAAGGAAGGCTGTAAAGGTAAGTACATGTAAGTAAAACTTCTTTAAACACTTTACACACACCAAACACACTTACCTTTGCACTCATGCACCCATCACTCACCTGAACACCAGACATCTCAACCCCGCCAAGCCCTTCATCCTGACGGCCCGCCTCGCTAACTTGGCGTGGTTTGGAGCCGTCGGGAATCCCACATTTCACCAATGAAAATAGGGATTAGGCTAAAAACTACCTGTTAACAGGCAGTTAATTGGCACTAATCCCCTTCCCGCCTCGGGGAGGCGGGTCCCAGTTCGGGTCAGGTACCCGCCTCCTTTGAAACTGGCATGGAGGCAGGTTGGGTTCTTGCCCCCCGATTTCGGGATTTTAACCCCCCACACGCCTCCAGTCCCGCCTCCACAGCCCAATGAAAATCCTGCCCGCTGAGTCTAAGCCACAGAGAAAAAGTTTTTAAAAATTGGTTTTAAAAAAAAATCTCCAACACTAATTAACTTCTGAAGGAATGAGACTCCACGCTTATAAAATTCAATTTTCTGTGTCAGTGTTTATTTGGTAGTAATTATGGCTAATCTTGCTGTCAAAAATTCACTTACACCTGAATGCACCAGCCCTAACGTTTTTTGCCATGTTCAGTGGGTAAGTACTGCAAATTTACACCCTTACATTGATTTCAATGCCGAGTCTATTGGCGAAGCACTGTTATAGCACAATCTATGGAGGAGCAGGGTAACTCGGACCGCAGCTTCCGGATTTCTGCATTTAACTGCGTATGTGTGTACTCGAGAAGTTGCTGTCAGATTTACTACATAACGGTGAGCGCTGTTAGCCTTACCATTAATCTCAATGCAAAATTTGTGGAGATGCATTTGATTGGCAGCTCATTTTAAATTTAGTAGAAAATTATTTAATTCTGTTTCAGAGAAATTTATTAGTCTAGACGGTTCAAATTGATGATTTTTACATGGAGTCTTCGCACAGTCTTTCTACGACTTAAGTTTATTGGTTAGGGTAGAGGATTCTCCACTGATGACAAGAGGGAAAAAGAAGCATGATGCGATGAAATTTATTACAATTACTTTAGTATAGAGTTGTGAATCATTTTTTTTATTGTATGAGAAGTTAGCAAAGTTTGACAACTGTGAAAATATGTTAAGTTTCTGCTATTTATTTACATTTTTAATAAATTTGTTCACTGATTATAAACTGATGTGCCTCAATAATTCCGAGACTCGATGTTAGCGAAACAAAACAAGGCTTTTATTAACTTAGAAGGTAACACATAGTGGAGAGAGGTATCTTCCATCCGGAGGGCTGCAGTACTGGATATGAGGCCAGACTGAGCTTGCTTACATAGGGGCCAGGTATGGGCGGAGCCCCACACACAACACATTCCAATATACAATACAATGGTGAGGAAACGGAACTGGGGGAAGGGAAATGAAACTGAAACCGACCACAGTCACAGGCAGTGATGAGTGGAATATTTCATTACATAAACAAAGTTGAGTGGAGTATTATTCTGCCACTTCTCGAAAGTAAGAAGCATGCAACCAATAGCTAAAGCAATCTATGGAAGTGTTTTCTGTTCTTTATCCTGAAATGTATCCAGAGATCAGGGCAAGTATAAATACTCAAGATTACAGGGAAGCAGATCTCACCTATGCGAGTAGATTGAAACTCAACAGTCAAAAATGTATACGGTGAAGGATTCGAAAATTTCATACATCTCTCCACGCACCCCCACCGCCCCCCCACCCCCCCACCACCCCACTGAAGATTTGTTTTTTTTTAAAAAAAGAAACCCTGGTCAGACTGAGTTTTAAAATCTATGGCACAACAAAAAGGCTGCGGTCAGACCTCGTGACCGAAAGCCTGTCAGTTTCAATTCGGACCCTGGCAAGCTAACAGCTTGTGTATTTCAATGTCTGCAGCAAGGAGATCACGAAACCAGACAAGACTTTTGCATATGCATTGGGGGCAAACCCAATTACAATCAGACCTACGCATAAAGTCCATCAAGGTGTTTGCTCAAACAATCAAAATAATCAGCGGGGTCATCGAGACGGGGCTGGCCCCCAATCAAAGAACCTGTTGGACAAAGGGGATCAGTTGCAGAACCGGCAGGAACCGATCACCAGCCATCGAAGTCGATAGGCCAAGATCGATACCTTTTGTTTTAAAGGAGCTCACCCAAATCATACAAAGGGCTGAACTGATTTGCCGAGCAGAAAAGGGCTACCGAGAGGAGTATAAATATAGCCCCTCAGGAAGCCATGCTCTCTCTCTCTCTCTCGCCTTGCCATCAACCAAGGAAGACGACCATCGAAGGAGAGCCCATCCAGAGAGGTAGGATACCCTGTCAGAGACCTTTTAATTACTGGGGTATCTCTACCTGGACGGTGAAGTCTGTGCAACAGCGGGACCACGTTACATCGGCAGGCAACAGGGCAAAGGGGCAAGGCTTTTCTTTCAACATAGAAACATAGAAGATAGGAGCAGGAGTAGGCCATTCGGCCCTTCGAGCCTGCTCCGCCATTCAATGTGATCATGGCTGATCATCCAAATTCAGTACCCTGTCCCTGCCTTTTCCCCATATCCCTTGATCCCTTTAGCCTCAAGAAATATATCCAACTCTTTCTTGAATATATTTAATGAACTAGCCTCCACCGCCCTCTGTGGCAGAGAATTCCACAGGTTCACCACTCTCTGGGTGAAGAAATTCCTCCTCATTTCAGTCCTAAATGGCTTACCCCTTATCCTTAGACTATGACCCCTGGTTCTGGACTCCCCGGCCATCAGAAACATCCTTCCTGCATCTAGTCTGTCCAGACCTGACAGAATTTTATAGGTTTCGATGAGATCCCCTCAATCTTCTAGACTCCAGTGAGTATAAGCCCAATCGACACAATCTCTCCTCATACGTCATTCCTGCCATCCCACGTATCAGCCTGGTGAATCTTCGCTGCACTCCCTCCATGGCAAGAACGTCCTTCCTCAGGTAAGGTGACCAAAACTGCACACAATACTCAAGGTGCGGTCTCACCAAGGCCCTGTACAACTGTAGCAAGACATCCTTGTTCCTGTACTCGAACCCTCTTGCTACGAAGGCCAACATACCATTTGCCTTCTTAACCGCCTGCTGCACCTGCATGCTTACCTTCAGCGACTGGTGCGCAAGAACACCCAGGTCTCTTTGCACTTCCCCTTCTCCCAATCTATTGCCATTCAAATAATAATCTGCCTTCCTGTTTTTGCCACCAAAGTGGATAACCTCACATTTATCCACATTATAGTGCATTTGCCATGTTTCTGCCCAATCACCCAACCTGTCCAAATCGTACTGGAGTTTCCTGACATCCTCCTCGCAGCTTACCCTCCCACCCAGCTTTGTGTCATCTGCAAATTTGGAGATATTACATCCAATTCCCTTGTCCAGATCATTAATATATATTGTGAACAGCTGGGGTCCTAGGACCGATCCTTGCGGTACCCCACTACTCACTGCCTGCCACTCGGAAAACGACCCGTTTATTCCAACTCTGCCTTCTGTCCGCCAACCAGTTCTCTATCCAAGTCAATACCTTGCCCCCAATCCCATGTGCCTTAATTTTGCATGCTAATCTCTTGTGTGGGACCTTATCGAAAGCCTTCTGAAAGTCCAAATACACCACATCCACTGGTTCTCCCCTATCTATTTTACCAGTTACATCCTCAAAAAATTCCAGTAGATTAGTCAAGCATGATTTACCTTTTGTAAATCCATGTTGACTTTGTCCGATCCTGTCACTGCTTTCCAAGTGCTCTGCTATTACATCTTTTATAATAGACTCTAGCATTTTCCCCACTATCGATGTCAGGCTTACCGGTCTATAATTCCCCGCTTTTTCTCTACCACCTTTTTTGAATAGTGGGGTGACATTAGCTACCTTCCAATCCATGGGTACCGTTCCAGAGTCTATCGAGTTCTGGAAGATGACCAGTAATGCATCTACTATCTCTAGGGCCACTTCCTTAAGTACTCTGGGATGTAGACCATCAGGCCCTGGGGATTTATCGGCCTTTAGTCCCATCAATTTTCCTAACACCATTTTCCTACAAATACTGATTTCTTTCAGTTCCTCTCTTTCATCAGACCCTATGTTCCCCGGCATCTCTGGGAGGTTATTTGTGTCCTCCTTTGTGAAGACAGAACCAAAGTATGTATTTAGTTGGTCTGCCATTTCCTTGTTTCCCATTATAAATTCCCCTGATTCTGACTGTA
The DNA here is from genome assembly GCF_052327205.1 of Somniosus microcephalus. Taxonomy (NCBI): domain Eukaryota; kingdom Metazoa; phylum Chordata; class Chondrichthyes; order Squaliformes; family Somniosidae; genus Somniosus; species Somniosus microcephalus. Next base: position 118,896,450 of record NC_140995.1, read on the forward strand.
AGGGACCTACGCTTGGCTTCACTAATCTTTTTCTCAGACCGGTGAGCATTATACTTCTGACCCATCGCAAGATAATCTAGCTAGGTGTCGAGGGTGGGAGTTAAGGGGATTGCTGAATTGACATTTTAGCCATTTCCCCTCGATGTGCCGTTTCTCCTCCCCTGTTAAGTGTAAGTGTACTGCATTCATATCATCCTTTTGCATAGTATTGTTATCTTACTTTCTCTGTTAATAAATTTTGGTTTTCTTTGTACCAAACCACTGGTCTGCTCGTTTGTCTATATCGCTATCTGCCAATAAGTCCGGGGATCAGAACTAAGGGGTGAGCGATCCGAACCGCTCAGAGACAAGGCAGCCGGAGACATAACCGACTGGCCAAAGCAAGTAGCAAAAACCCCCTACAACGGTAAAACCGTGAAAAAATCCAAATATAACACTGCATTGATATACTCCTCCACATGTACCTGGACATGGCAAAAGAGACCTGCCTTTGCCAATGCTACTGGATTCTTCCAAGTCACGCCAGAGGATATCTATTACATCAGGCAGTCTGCAGTGCATACATGTATCAAGGAAATGATAAATACTATATTTGCAAGGGACATCAGCGGGCATTTATTAAATACAGCACCCCCAGATGCCATTTTTGATGACAATATAATAAAAGTACCTCTAATGGGTACAACACAATTACAACATGCTGGCATCTTAAAAGGTGGAGCACAGTATTTGAGGAATATCACATTCTCAAACAAGCAGTATTAGGCTAATGCGATTAACTGCTAAACTCACCCCTCCCTCTTACACCCTCCCATCATGTTTAAATCTATAGTATATCATACTTCAAGGTATATAAAACCTGTGAACCAAAAGGTGCATTAGAAGCCTGAAACCTTAACATCAGAACGTAGGCACAACAGGCAGATCTATCACTGGGTTGGTAGGATGCAGATCCATGCATGCAATTCCTTACACAGCAAGTTCTCAATCTCGCTGCACCTTTGAGGGATGACATGAAACAGAGACTAAAATATTTCCCCACAAGGAAGATTTTATACAACACAAGTAAAACAAATTGATATAAAAAATGTAGAGCAAGTCAATACAGTTATGCTCTCACACACCTCCCACCAGCTGATTGCAAGGCATTGAGGTTTGGAAACAGATCACTGCTCACTCTCCGTGGCAGGGAATAGTGCACAGCACGGCAGAGGAAGAGAAAAAGGAGATGTACCACGACTAGGCATGTACCTGAACATGGCAAAACACCAAAAAAAAAAATTTAATCGGAGGAGGGTTGAATGAATTTGCATGCGATGGACAGCGTAGCATTACATCTTAATATAAACTGTAGAATTCTCACACAGCCATGTGAAGATGGGTGCAGGTAACTCACTGGAAACTTGTTTAAACTATTGTATTATATATCACAACGCTGGCCATATTTCATGAGTCTGATTTAGCATGCAGAGTGTGCAAATATACTCGGGTCATATATTTAAATTTATTACTATATAGCCGATACCAATCTACTGCACACAGATCTGTCTGCTGAATTTCACGAGGAAACCCTAAATAGGAAAAATCTCCACCCACTTCCAATCATACTGCAAGCAAAGTGAAGTAAAGAATAAGCTGCTTACCATTCATGGCTGTGGGAAACTGAGCCATCATGATCATGAGTGCGCCTTGCTAGCTATCGGCCATCTGCAACAAAAACATGCTCGATTAATTATGCATCAAGGACAGACGCCGGCTTACTGCCCTGCTGAGCAGGGAGAATGTCAGCTCCCTTTAGCTCACACTTCCGATAATGAACAATGCATGGGTCCAGGCCTGTGCTGATCAAGCCGAATTCACACATACACACAAAAAAAGTTCACAGGATAGGCGGCGCAAATGGGAGGGTATTCTTAAAGAAACTGAAACATATCAGTACTGTTGCTGGGTAAACCCCAAAATACAAAAGAAGCAGGAATGTACAACTCCTCTCTAATTCACACAATAGGAGACAGGGATCGTTCAAATGAAACAAAATTATCTCCAACAGCCTTAACTGGATTTCTCAGTAAAAAAAATACAAACATTGCTCTTTAAAAAATAATCCTTATGATGATTTCAGTGTATTACTAATACACAAACTGTTTTTCACACAAATATCATCTGATATCTGAAGATAAAAGTATTCAATACTCTCTTTCCATCTGTCCCTCCCCCATACATAATTTAATCATGGAATGTGCCACTGTTCCATTTACATAGAGGAAATATGAGGGATTGCACAGGATACAGAGTTTATCCCAAGGGTGAAGACAACCCTGTGACTGAAACATTAAGTCACAAGTCGGATCCTGCCCAAATGTCACTGCAACCCAGAGAAGAACAAGGAACAGGTTTCATAATTTTTCAGTAAAATACTCTGTTCCTATTATGTTACGTGAAAGCGCACAGAAAATATCTACACATATAATGCTCGACATAAGGGAAGTGCCCAGGCTAGCAATGCAAAATATGAAGCTGAATGAGGGCACTTAACAAAAACGGCAGAAGACAAAATTGATGTGGTTGAATGACATTGAAAAATGCAAATGTGACATTTGAGTGGCTTATACACTGATCGGAGTTCTTGTATTACAGCATTGAACAGACACACACTCATATTTATCTTTCTATTGTTAAAATAAGTGAGGGAGAGGTACATCACTGTTTTTACGACAATTTCCTTTTAGAAATAACCTCTAACAAAATGTTGTATCCGTCATGTACCTAGTCTGCTGTCTGCATTATGACCATCAAGTGATCAATTTTCTTCATCATTGGCTAAGTGTTTAAGCCTCTGTTTTTCTCCTTTCTAATTGTTTATTTACTTTAATTCTATTTTCATTACTCACCAATCATAATATGCAAAACACTTCTCCCCAATTCCAATTCTCTCCACAATCATATTCCACGAAAAACTTCTATCTAATCACATTCCAAAGAAAAATCCTCCAAAATATAGCCACCTTTGGCATTTCCTCACCTACTGTACTATATATCTCTAAAAATAAAACTACTGCATAACAAACATTTAAAAATTCACAAAAAGTCAAATAAATAAACTTTGCCCCAATAATTTTGCTCCTCACTTCCACAAAAAGAATGGTCCCCTCCTCCCCATGACCTCTGAAAATACTGATCACCCTCCCCCCCGCTTTCATGATCTACACCCAGTGAGCTGAGTTCCCAAGTTCAAGGCCCTTGTATAAACAGCCCACAGTCTGATACACAGCGCACTCTGTAGCGTATCCTGCCCCCACCCCACCCCACCTCCCCACGACCCCCCACTACAGGACTACAGTTTCCAGGAGCCAACACGTGGCTCAGACACCAACAAAGTGGCTTCTTTCTTCATAGAAAAACGACAATACCATTCAGGGCCGTTGGGAGTTTCCCCACCAAAATTTTCAGTTCTCGACTGGGTCCATTATCTTCTAGTTTGTGTTTCCTTAAAACCATGTTTTAAATATACTTTTTTTTTGTTGGCGAACAGAATAATGACAAGCTAATATTTTAAGATACACAATACTTATATTTCTACAGAAGGTAGCACCCACTGAACCAGCTCAGCTCCACCTGGCACTCTAAGCATTGCAGCTTTTTGCAATCCCTTTAGCCATATAACATTATGGAATCAGATTCATCTTCATTCCGCCAACACGGAAAGCAAGGAGGAGAACAGCCTGACGAGAGAAGAAGGGGCCATTGATATCAACATGTCACTAGTCGATGTGCTTTTTAGGCAGCTTGTGGTCAACCATAACCATCCACTGACTCATGCTGAAAAGTGTGCATGTGTCAAGGTTTGGTGGGAACAGGATCTGGCTCTGTTTCAATATCCCCTCTCCAAAGTCAAATATAGCCTGGCAATACTCAATGTCAATGTTCACATGAAGTTCAGCCATTTAGGCAAGATACTGGAGGGCAGCTGGTGGCTGCGGGATAGTCCTTCAGTATTTGTCAGCGCCTTCAGAAGTGTGGATGGAAAGTTGAAAGCAAAAAATAAAATTGTTGGTGGGGAGATTTTATTGAAATATATTAATCATACTATTATTTGTAACTTCAAGGTCCTTATAATACTTCGATCCCATTAGACTGGGTCAGAGAGTGAAATTAGTTAGTTCTGTCTGGCGCAAAAAAGATAATGTACCACAGGCAGAGCTACTGGGCATAGTGCCGCCAGCCTTTTAACAGAGAAGAAAAGCTCACTAATAGGAAGCTTGAAGTTTTTAAACGCTACATCTAGCACACAAAGACTTTGTATCCACGTCATTCTTTTCTCAATTTGCTAGTAAAATAGTAACACTTATTATAAAAAATACAGATGTGATTTAAGCCTGGTAGAAATCCCCTATTTTAAACAAAGGAAGTTCTCAAACCTTAAAAATGAAATATTTTAGTCAGACAGTCGAAACAGAAAGTACTTAGGCTTAAACTGACTTTCAGATAAAATATTATTAAATGCCTTTTCCTCTGCCTGGCCTGGGTAGTTATAACTGAAATATTCCTTTTCTAAATTCTATAGTGTGGGTGGGATAGTGGACACTATTCTTCCGATTCTGGAAGATGGATTTGAATTCGGCTGAGACAGACAGATGGAAGCTCTCTCTCTGCCACCTGTAAAGCTTATCAGTTTAGACAGTCTCAACCTGCCCATAATTCAGCATTAATTGGCGAACAGAGAAGCATGAAGAATGTCTGGTGTGGAAAATTTAAAAAAATAGCTCACATCATGCTCTTAGCTCACGATAAGTCAATGTTAGGGCAGAATAGATTTACTCTGCACATCTGACTACCCTTGTTGCTGAAACTGTGCTAAAAGTAGAAACTGTTCCATCCTCTAGGACTGACAAATTCACTTCAATAACCATATTCACTAAAAGAAAAGTGAACATTCTGCAATTAGTGAAAGAACATTCCTATCACTGATGATATTGCCATGCAAGTAGGGTCTTTTATTGAAAGAAAGACTTGCATTTATATAGCACTTTTCACGACTACCGGACATCCCAAAGCGTTTAGGAATTGCTCGACGAAAAAAGACCAAAGCCCATCTAATTTGCCTTCTATGATCCTGGTAGTCACATGATACAACGATAATGGAGTTGTTGACTAATCATACCAATTAATCTCTAGCAATTAGTCTGCAACAGATCCAGACATGAGGAAAACCCCAGTGCTGGAGAGCTCTGTGAAGCCTAGGTCCGAAGTCACCTTTTTCCTCCCAAGCATGCTACACTTAGCACGTCATGTCTCAAATTTCTCGTATACTCTATTACAAAATGTTATTTTCTGAAAGAGATCTAATTTGCATTTGAATGAGTCACCCTCTTCTGAGCATCAAAACAGCTTTGCGCCCTGAAAATTCTTGCCTTCCGACGCCAACAGGAGTGTGGATGGTAAGACTGGCGCAAAAATACTACCAAGGCAAATAAAAAAAGTTTTTAAAAACCTCTAGGAACAATTCACTACCTGCTGGAGTGAGATTCCACAGCTTCATTGTTCCCTTACTGGGCCTCCAAGGTTGAGCGCCATTTCAGGACCATAAATCATGTTGCTAACAGGGTCCTCTACGACATTAATTATCAGCCCTAACTGTGGTGGGAATAATTCATATTAATGTTGTAAATCCAGCATTTAAGCATGATCGCCATGAAGTTCAATGCGGAGCCTCACGGTGAGAAGACACTTTTATCGGCTTTGGCGAGGCGAACGGCGGAGCGGCGCAAATTGTCCAGCAATGTGCAGAGAATCACAATTCATGGCGTCTCTCTTTCACTCCACAAATTGCTGGATTTTTACGAATTAATACTGGTGAGCACCGTTAATGTGTCATTATAATGACGCAACTTGCCAGCAATTTCTGGCTCATAGATTTTAGGTGTATGCAAAATGAAGCTGTGCACTAGGCTGGAGAGAGAATACTAGAGGGATGAGCTTGTTGGCCAAATGGTCTTTTCTTGTCCTTAATATGCTCTTATCCTGAACTTGTATAGAAATCATAAAGATAGCGTGTATCTGTGTAACTTTTTCTGTTCCCTTATATTGAAAGAAAAACTTTTATATAGTGCCTTTCACTACCACCGGATGTCCCAAAGCGCTTTACAGCCAATGAAGTACTTTTTGAAGTGTAGTTACTGTTGTAATGTTGGAAACGCAGCAGCCAATTTGTGCACAGCAAGCTCCCACAAACAGCAATGTGATAAGGACCAGATAATCAGCTTTAGCCAGGGCACCGGGGATAACTCCCCTGCTCTTCTTCAAAATAGTGCCATGGTATCTTTTACGTCCACCTGAGAGGGCAGACAGGACCTCAGTTTAACGTCTCACCCGAAAGATGGCACCTCTGACGGTGCAGCACTTGCTCGGTACTGCACTGGAGTGTCAGCCTAGACTTTTGCGGTCAAGTCCTGGAGTCGGACTTGAACCCACAACCTTCTGACTCAGAGGCGAGTACGCTACCCACTGAGCCACTGGCTGACACATTGGGACTTCTACATTGTCAAATTGGGACTCCATTTTTTTAAAATACCAAAATGGTACTAACAAGAAAGTTTTAATGCTTCAAAAAGAAAAACAAAGTACAGTTGAACTCCATGTGTTAAGTGGATTTCTTTTAAAACCACTATCTGGGTCTCTATATTTTAGCTTCGAAATAAGTAATTGTTTTGGAAAAACCGTAGCAGAATTTAAATGTTTTCTGCTATTCACAAAACTGCTAAGCGAGAAAGTTATGCAGTCTTCGAGTTGAAAACGATGTGATATATTGCCTTGGACTCACTCTCAATTGTGGTCACATCCAACACTGTATAATTGTGGGAAAATTTATTTACTAAAGATTTCCTGAAACCAAAGTGCTCACTCCTTCCAAAATGTTGGTACTATGCTCTCTCCTCCAAATAAAACACTGTGGCCTAGAAATTCAGTGGGCTGCGCCACCCGTTAGCGCCTTAAGAGGGCGCTAAGTGGGTCGGATGCCACCGGCCACACCTCCCGCTAAATTCAGCGGGACGCTAATGGTGGCGCTAGCCGTTAGCGCCAGCCGTTAGCGCCGCTACCGATGACGTCATCGGTGTGCGCAGCGCCCCGCTCGCGATATTTAGATGCGCCCCCTACTTTAACGCCGGTCGCTATTTGCAACCGGTTCAGGGGGGCCTACCTACAGCGGTAGAGGTGCTAATTAAAGGAGAGGTGCGGGGCAGCCATTTTCTTTGCTGGCCGCCTGCCAGCACCTCTCCGCGCTGCCGTCCCCGGCCTCCTGAGCACCCCCCCCCCGTGGAGTGCCTACTGCATTCCAAGAGCCTGGCACTTCTACTCGGTGCCGGGCTCTTTTGCCGGCACTCGCGATCCTCGATCGCGCTGCACAAGGCCCCTCCCTTTTAAGAAGGGGAGGAAGGCCTGCAGTACCGCAGCGCACCGTGCCGCTGCGGCACGTTGGGCAGCGATATTCAGCTGCAGTGCCCAAAGAGGGATGCGGAGCGCCTCCAGTAGCGCCGCGCTTCCCTCTGGGGCGCGCAAACTGAATTTCCGGCGGGCGGCCGTGACTGCTTCCGGGAGTATGATCATAACTGTTGCTGTGTGTGTTCTCTCACTGTGAAATAAGGCAGCTTAACGATTCAACAACAGCAACAATTTGCATTTATACATTCCACCAGGACCACTAGGCTCCAGACCTCATTACAGCCTTGGCACAAAGATGGACATGAGCTGAATTCCAGAGGTGAGGTGAGAGCGACATCAAGTCAGCATTTGACCGAGTGTGATATCAAGGAGCCCTAGTAAAATTGAAGTCTATGGGAATTGGGGAAAACTCTCCACTGGCACAAAGTCATACCTAGCACAAAGGAAGATGGTTGTGGTTGTTGGAGGCCAATCATCTCAGCCCCAGGACATCGCTGCAGGAGTTCCTCAGGGCAGTGCCCTAGGCCCAACCATCTCCAGCTGCTTCATCAATGACCTTCCCTCCATCATAAGGTCAGAAGTGGCGATGTCCACTGATGATTGCACAGTGTTCAGTGCTATTCACAACTGCTCAGATACTGAAGCAGTCCATGCCTGCATACAGCAAGATCTGGACAACATCCAGGCTTGGGCTGATGAGAGGCAAGTAACATTCATGCCACACAAGTGCCAGGCAATGACCATCTCCAACAAGAGAGAGTCTAACCACTGCCCTTTAACATTCAACGGAATTACCATTGCCGAAACCCCCACCAACATCTTGGGGGTCACCATTGACCAGAAACTTAACTGGACCAGCCACATAAGTGCTGTGGATACAAGAGCGGGTCCGAGGCTAGGTATTCTGCGGCAAGTGTCTCACTTCCCAACTCCACAAAGCCTGTCCATCATCTACAAGGCACAAGTCAGGAGTGTGATGGAATACTCTCACTTGCCTGGATGAATGCAGCTCCAACAACACTCTAGAAGCTCGACACCATCCAGGACAAAGCAGCCTGCTTGATTGGCACCCCATCCACGACCTTAAACAGTAACTCCTTCCACCACCGACACACCGTGGTTGCAGTGTGTACCATCTACAAGATGCACTGCAGCAACTCACCAAGGCTTCTTCGACAGCACCTCCCAAACCTGCGACTTCTACCACCTAGAAGGACAAGGGCAGCAGGCGCATGGGAATACCATCACCTCCAAGTCACACACCATCCTGACTTGGAATGTTGCTGTTCCTTCATTGTCGCTGGATCAAAATCCTGGAACTCCCTCCCTAACAGCACTGTGGGAGTACCTTCACCACATGGACTACAGCGGTTCAAGACGACGACTCACCACCACCTTCTCAAGGGCAATTAGGGATGGGCAATAAACGCTGGCCTTGCCAGCGACACCCACATCCCAGGAATGAATTAAAATAGTGCCTTTAACGTAGTACAACACATCCCAAGGTGCTTCACAGATGTGTTATCAGACAAAATTTGACACTGAGCCACTAAGAGATATTAGGACTGGTGACCAAAAGCTTGGTCAAAGAGGTAGGTTTTAAGGAGCGACTTATTAGGAGGAGAGAGAGGCAGAAGTTTAGGGAATTTCAGAGATTAGGGCCTAGGCAGATGAAGGCACGGCCGCCAATGGTGACGCGATGAAAATCAGGGATGCTCCAAGAGGCCAGAATTGGAGAAGTGCAGAGATCTTGGAGAGATGTAGGGCTGGAGGAGGTTACAGAGATGGGGTGGAGGGATTTGAACACGAGGATGAGAAATTTAAAATCGAGGCTTTGCCGAACCAGGAGCCAACGTAGGTGAGCGAGCACAGGCATGATGTGATGGGACTTGGTATGTTAGAATACGGGCAGCAGAGTTTGAATGTGCTCAAGTTTAGAGAGGGTGGGAGGCCGGCCAGTGGAGCATTGGAATAGTCACGTCTGGAGGTAATAAAGACTTGAGTTTGTGTTAGAGATATGCAAGTAGCTTTGTGCCAGTAAGTTTTTGTGCAATGAGTTTTGACTTTGCAATTAATGTAGCACAAAAATATTAGGCTTGTGACTCTTATCAAAGCCGTGCATTAGGTATCCAGAAAATGCAATTACTTATCTGAATTCCTGATACTCACCAGGGAAACCAAGTAAAGGATCACAGGTAGCACATAGTTTTATTTTGCACAAAACTAGCAAATTTCTGCTGGATATTCACAAATCTTTGACGGTGGCAGGGCAAGTTGTTAAGAAAGCATATGGGATACTTGGCTTTGTAAATAGGGGCATCGAATACAAAAACAAGTCAGTCATGCTAAACCTTTACAAATCTCTGGTTAGGCCTCCGCTGGAGAATGGTGTACAATTCTAGGCACCACACTTTAGGAAGGATGCCAAGGCCCTGGAGAGGGTACAGAGGAGGTTTACCAGGGTGATATCAGAGATGAGTGAGTTCAGTTATTTGGAGAAGCTGGGATTGTTCTCCTTAGAGCAAAGAAGGTTAAGGGGAGCACTAATAGAGCTACTCAGAATTATGAGTTTTGATAGAGCAAATAGGGAGAAACTATTTCCTCTGGCAAGTGGGTCGGTAACTAGAGGTCATAAAATAACTAGAGGGGAAATGAGGAGAAATTTCTTCAGAGGGTTACGATGATCTGGAACACACTACCTGAAAGGGTGGTGGAATCAGATTCTGTCTGAACTTTTAAATGACAATTAGACATTTACTTGAAGAGGACTAATTTGCAAAGAGCTGACACAGGCATGATGGCACGAATGGCCTCCTTCTGTGCTGAGATTCTATGATTCTACAATTACATACTGAACTTTATAACATGTTGACTTTCTATTGGCAACATTATCACCTGAATGGCAACATTTATCCCTCAACCAATATCACTGAAAAATGGATTATCTGTTCATTTATCTCAGTGCTACTTGTGGGGACTTAGTGTGCCATTTTTCATACATAACAACAGTACCTACATTTCAAAAGTACTCAATTGGCTGTGAAGCGTCTAGGACATCCAGAGGACATGAAAGGTGCTGTATAAATACAAGATATGAGACTGAGAAGTTCTTTCAAATAGTTCCTGATTGCATAATACCAGTATAGCTGCAAGTGGAATTGCAGGAGATGGAACGTAAACAGTGAGGAGGGTTATAAAAGACCATAGGAGGATGAAGACAAGTTTGTGAAATGGGCAGACAGATGGCAGATGCAATTTACAGCAAAGAGTGAAGTAATGCAGTCCAAAAGTACTTAATTGGCTCTTCCAGCTCTTTGCTAGAAGCAAAAGGAATACACACAATAGAAAGACACTGACAAATGTAGATGAAGAGAGAGACCTTGGGATTGAAATGTCTAATTCCTTGAATGTGCAAGTATAGGTAGATAAGGCCATAAAAAGGCCAACAGTATTTTGGAATGTAGAAATAGGAATATAGAGCACAAGAGCGATGAGATCATGATAAATGTGTACAGGCAATAGTTGCGCCACAGTTAGACTACTGCTTGTCGTTTTCTTTATTTGTTCTCGGGATGTGGGTGATGCTGGCACGACTGTATTTATTGCTCATTCCTAGTTGCCCTGAGAAGGTGGCGGTGGGCTGTCTCCTTGAACAGTTTCAGTCAATGTGGTAATGTGAGCAAGAGAATTCCAGGAATTTGACCTAGTGACAATGGGATGGTGATATATGTCTGTGTCAGGATGATGTGTAACTTAGAAGAGAACTTGGAGGTGATGGTGTTCCCATGATATTGCTAAACTAGTCCTTCTCAGTGGTTGGGGTGGCATCTCACTATGGAGAAGACATTAAAGCCACCGAGAGCATACAGTGAAGAGTCACCAGGATGAGAAATTACAGTTACGTCGAGAGATTTGATATACAGAGGCTAAATCAACTGATGCAGAGAAGGATATGTGGAGATTTAATAAGAGGTTTTAAATTATGAAAAGTTTTTGATCGGGTAAATATGGAAAGACTATTTCCACTGGTTGGAGAGTCAGTGTTGAGAAATTATCAATTTAAGATGGTCACTAGGACAATCTTAACTTGATCATTTAAGAGCAGGGTTAGGAGAATTTTTTTATGCAGTTTTTTTTTAAAAACCAAAAGATACAGGGCTATGGAAAAAGAGAGAGTGCGATTAGTTTAGGATTGCTCCAGCAAAGGCTGGCACAGACAGGATGGGCTGAATGGCCTCCTTCTGTGCTGTAAACTTCAATGGTTCTATAGAAACATAATTTTTCTCTGTGTTGCAGATGGCAGTACAGCATGTTGGGACATTAGGCCTCAGAATGGCAGTTCCACATCCATGACCATCACACAGTGAGGCCCTGGTCTCTACTGTGCTACAGTGAGTATGTACCAAATGAAAGCAAAATACTTCCCTTCAGGGAGCGAGGAAGGGAAAATCAGTATGAAAATCTCCACAGTCCACAATCACTCATTTCAGAAAGGCTGGTTTTAAAGCAGTAGTCACAGACTCAAGAACAGATATTGAGGGCAGTCTTAAAAGTGGAAGTTAAGAAAACACTTTTTCAAATATATAAAATAAAACAAAAGGCCATTACACAATCTTCCACCAATGACTGATAAACAATGAAAAGAAAGAACCTGCACCTCAGGAAGTACTTTTGAAGTATAGTCACTATTGTAATGTAGGAAATGAGATCGCCAATTTGCGCACAGCAAGGTCCCACAAACAGCAATTGGATAATGACCAGATAATCTGTTTTATTTTTAAAAGGTGATGTTGGTTGAGGGATAAATGTTGTCCAGGAAAAGGGCAGGAATTCGAGTAAACAGCTCCAGTTGAACAGCACTGGTGCAGTAAGCTGAGTGGCTTCTTTCTTTCTATAATTTCGATGATAAAGCTGGAGAGCCGAGGGCCATATTGCTGGGCAACATAAAGGTGGAAAAGCACAAAAAGATGAGATGAATCAGAAAGCAGTTATTGAGGGATGCCAAACTTTGGTCTTAAAAGCCTGAAGATTTGAGGAAGTAAAGACTGAGCTAAGTAAAAAGTTTTGAGCTCCTCGGAAAGAATTAGACAGAGCAGGAAACTGTGCGAGGAACTGGCAACAATGACTTATACAGAGGCCAATTATAATCTGGGTAGAGTACCTCAGGCGGAGATCAGCCAACTCAGCACAGAGTGGGGAATTAAACCCGAGACTGGCCCAGATACGCATTACCTTAACTAGCTAAGCCATGAGAGGAGCTTTGTGCTATTTTATCTTAATTTGGAGCATCAGATTCCTCCTGTAAATCTGTTTTGCCAAATTCATTGAGCAAGTTTTCCAGCAAAGTACTGTTGGGATACCATCAATGCTTAGTACCCTCAATGAGCTATGAAATTAGCTTAACAAAAATGTTTGTTTATTGCAACATGAACATGAGCATGTTCATCTTGTGCAATGTTGCTCAACAATCTAATTATTTAAATGCATCAAAAAGGTAGAACTGGTTCGATTGCCTTTTGGGTTTGGTGGGGAGGGGTGAGAGGGTAGGCATCATTAATAGGTTGCTGTTCAATACTGTAGTGTCCGAGTATAAATAATACACGGACTGCAGGAGAACAATGATAACAGGTATTTACTGAACAGAGGGTACCTTAAGACTGAAGTACATAAGCCTGCTATGGCTTTATATACAGGGGTGGTCACTGCCGGTACTGCAGTATAGAATCAGTTCCTCTCTTAAAAAGGTACATACACAACAATTCCTCCCCTTTTAGATAAACAGTACATAACATTCATTTAACAACTAAATAACTAATTACAATTGCAATTTTCTCTGTACTATATACATCAACTGAAATAATCATTTATAAGTTCGGTCTTTGAGGAGGCTTCCTGATCCTGACTGGATAGCGCCTTTCTCGAGTATCCTGTTCTTGCGGCGGAGTTGATTCTCGCTCATTGTCATTGGTTGGTTCGTCAGCTTCCAATACCACTGCTTCTGAGGTAGACGCAATCTGTACTTCGGGTTGATTACCAGGTGCACCTGCTCGTGGTATGGGTTTGGCTTGTTCCTGTGACTCTAGAATCTGGTCAGCATGGCGTCTCACGATGCTCTCTCCAACGTCCACTGTGTACATTAGTGGTCCCTGCTGTGTGCATATCGTTCCTGGATGCCATTTTTCTGTTCGGTAGTCGCAGGCCAAGACTGGTTGCCCTATCTTGAAGCTCCTGGTTGGCTTCTCATTTATGTGCTGGAATTGCTTATCCTCAACATCTCGTCTTATGTTTGGTTTGAGCAAATCCAGGCGACATCTTAGCCTTCGGTTGAAGAACATTATGGCTGGAGCTTGGTTGGTGACTGCATGTGTCGCATTCCGGTAAGCAAACAAGAAATTATCCACCTTGTGTTGTCGTGGTATGTCGTCATTATACATTGCCTTTATTGCCTTTTTAAAGGTCTGAACAAACCTCTCAACCAATCCATTTGTGGCTGGATGATATGGGGCAGATGTGTAATGTTTCACCCCATTATTCCTCAGAAATCTCCAGAAATCCTCAGACACAAACTGTGGCCCATTGTCGGAGCAAATCTGTTCTGGCAAGCCATTCCTGGCGAAGATGGTCCGTAGGACTGCAATAGTTTTCTCCGTGGTGGTGGAGGACATTTTGATGACCGCTGGCCATTTCGAATGGGCGTCCACAGCGATTAGGAACATCGAGTCCATAAATGGACCAGCAAAGTCGATGTGTACCCGTTGCCATGGAGATGAGGGCCACTCCCATGGATGTGGCGGGGCCTGTGGTGGAGCGTTTTGGGCCTTCTGGCATCCTGTGCATCTCTTGGTCATATCCTCGATTTCTTTATCGATTCCCGGCCACCACACAAACGCCCTGGCTAGACTCTTCATTTTTACCCCTCCCAGATGACCCTCATGAAGCTCATTGAGTACTCTATCTCTCAACTTGGGTGGAATTACCACTTGAGATCCACACATCAAGGTCCCCTGGCACACTGACAGCTGTTCTCTCCTTGGCGAGAATGCTGGCAACAGTCAGTCGCCATGTGCTGGCCATCCCTTCACCGTCAAATCATAGACCCGAGTGTGTGTCGGGTCATTTCGGGTTTCCTTCTCTATACTTGAGTTTGTAACAGGTAGACATTCGACAATGGTCGCATGGAATATCTCAACAGGGTCCACTGCAGGTGCTTCCTCTACCGTAGGCAATGGTAGGCGCGACAGCCCATCAGCGTTTCCATGCTGTTCCGTACCCTTGTACTCTATGTCGTACTGATGTGCCCCTAGAAAAAGTGACCATCTTTGCAGCCGTTGCGTCGTCATCACCGGAACGCCCTTCTTTGGGTTAAAAATGGAGACCAGGGGCTGATGATCAGTCAGTAGGGTGAAATTCTGCCCGTGCAGATAGTGATTGAACTTCTTCACCCCCCACACCAGGCTGAGGGCCTCCCTGTCAATCTGGGCGTAGTTACGCTCGGCTGAGGTTAACGAGCGTGACGCAAAGGCTATTGGCCTCTCTGAACGGTCATGGAATTTGTGTGACAGCACCACTCCGATGCCGTAGGGAGACGCATCACATGCTAACCGAATTGGTGGTGTTGTATTGTAGTGGGCCAATACTTCTTTTGAAGTGATTAGGCATTTACATTTCTGAAAGGCACGCTTACACTCATCACTCCATTTCCATGTTACTCCAGTTTGCAGCAGGACTTTCAGTGGGTGCAGAATTGTAGATAAATTCGGCAAGAACTTATGGTAGTAGTTCACCAACCCGAGGAACGACCTCAGTTGCGACACATTTTCCGGTGCTGGAGCCTTGACTACAGCCTCAATCTTGTCCGGCGACTTATGCAACCCTTCCTCATCAATCATGTGGCCACAATACGAGATTTGTCGCCTGAAGAACTCGCATTTGGGGCGGTTGGCTTGTAGCCCATATTCCTGTAATCTCGTGAGCACCTGCTCCAGGTTGGCAAGGTGTTCACTGTCATTTTCGCCCGTAACCAGGATGTCGTCCAAATAACACTGGGTCCCCGGGATCCCTTGCAGGACTTGTTCCATCGCCCTCTGCCAAATAGTCAGGGCTGATGCTACCCCGAATACCAGTCGATTGTACTGGTAAAGGCCTTTGTGAGTGTTTATCGTGAGGTATTTCCTAGATGCTTCTTCCATTCCATTTGTAGATATGTTTGGGCCAGATCAATCTTTGTAAAGCGTTTCCCTCCAGATAGTGAGGTGAAAATATCTTCTATCCGTGGAAGTGGATATTGTACTGTGTGCAGGACTGGGTTCACAGTTACCTTGAAGTCCCCACAGATGCGAACCTTCTTCGATTCCCCAGGCGTGCTGCTCAATGACTTCTTCATTACAGGAACGATGGGTGTAGCCCACTCGCTCCAGTCCACCTTGGACAGCACACCCGAACGCTCCAGACTCTCCAGCTCTGCTTCAACGGCTGGGCGGATTGCGTAAGGTACCAGTCTGGCCTTAAAAAATTTTGGGTTTGCGTTATCTTCGATTTTTATCGTTGCCGTTACTCCTTTTAGAGTCCCAAGTCCTTGTTGGAACACCTCTTTCGCGTCAGTTAGAATTTTTGACAGTCGTCCAGGTGTGACGTCATCATCCTTTTTGTCAGTCACAGTTAGCGCCTGAACGGAATGCCAATCCAATTGTATTTTTCAGATCCATTCACGTCCCAATAATGGTCGTCCTCCATCTGCTAGTATATACACACAGGAAACTTTGTGCTATCCAGAGGTGAGCTATCCGGCAATCTGGAGCCACCAGCAAAAATCAGCAGCTGTTTTTTATTTTTTTTGTTTGTTTTTTTTGCTTTGTTTGAACAGTCAAGCTGTGCAAAGTCTGTAGCTATAGCAACAGCTTCAGCTACAGAGCTTTAGGGCCACACCCGAGTGTTTAGAAGCTGTTGCTAAGCAACAGTGTTTGTTGTCAAATACGGAGATAAGAATCTCCGTATCTCTCAACATTAACTCTGGAGAGTACGGAAGTTTTGAGGCAACGGCAGCAGCTCGGTCCAGTGGGTGCCGGATAGCACAAAGTTTCCTGTAGATACAGTTTCTGTGTTTTCCTGCCGTTGTATTTAACTGGCACCCTTATTTTTCCTCTGGGGTAGACATTTTGCCCCGTGTATGTCTTCAATACAATGGACGTGTCCTTCAAGGGTATGTGTGAGAATAGCTGCTCATAGTCTCGCCGATTCATGGCAGTTAGGGCTGATCCTGTGTCCAATTCCATCTTTACTGGGGACCCTGCTATCATGGGGGTGACCCAAATGGTTCGGTGATCCTCCTTTGCGATCACGTTGTGTAACTTTAGACAACTTAGTCTCCTGCTCCCGGAGTCCTCATCACTCTCCTGATCTTCCGAACTACTGTCTGTCAATTTCTTTACTTTCTTGTACTTTTCCTTAGTAGTTCTTGTAGTGTTGGTTTTCCTTCCTGACCTGCAGACTCTTGCTATGTGTCCCATTTTCCCACATTGCCTGCATACTTTGTCCTTAAACCAGCAGTCCTTCTGATCATGGGTTGTTCTGCCGCAGCGATAGCACTTTTCTGCTCCATACGCCATTTCGTTAGCGCTGTATTCTTGTGGTTTCTGTTGTATTTCCGCAGCTCCCCGTCCTGCTGCTTCGTAGGATACTGCCACGCTGAAAGCCTGTTCTAGCGTCAGGTCCTTTTCCGAAAGTAGTCGTTTCTGGGTTCCTTCACTCTGGAGCCCGCAGACAAACTTATCCCGCAAGGTGTCTGCCAGTCCTGCTCCGAACTGGCAGTGCTTTGATAACTTGCGTAGTTCCGTAAGATAGTCAACATTGTTATCTTTGTGCTGGTTTCTTTTATGGAACTTGAATCTTTCTGCTATCAGCAGCGGTGTAGGGTTTAGGTGTTCCTGTAAGATATTAACAATCTCTTCAAAACTTTTCTCCATTGGTTTAGCTGGGGTAATTAAATTCCGCAATAGGCCGTACGTTCTCACACCCATCAAATTTAATAATACCGTCGCCTTCTTTCCATCGGCCATCTCATTTGCCTTGCAGTACACTTCAATTCTTTCCACATACGTGGTCCAGTCTTCTACCTCGTTGTCGAAAGCAGTGATACTGCCACTTTTCGGCATCTTGGGTGATTGGCGCTTCCCGCGCTTTTTCTTCTTCATCAATGGAATAAAATGGCGCCTCCCACGCTTTTCCTTCTTCCCCTTGCTGCCACGCTGCTCCTAGCGTTCTGTAGGGTAATGGCGGCGACCCGCGGCTTCGGCGCGTCTCACTTTTCCTTCCCCTTGTTTTATTTTCGCTACGCTGCCCGGTTCTTGAGCACTGACCGCGCCCTGTGCGCTCCACCCTCTCTCTCTCTCTTTTCCTTCCGACGACGCTGCACGGCCCCTTTGCAGAGCCGCTCGATTGAGCTCGAGCCCGCCGCAGTCCGGAAGGGTCAGTGCACTACCTGCTACCAGCATGATTTGCTGGAACACCCTGACTGGGGAGCCAAGCCCAGCTCTCCACAGCCTCTCCTGCAACTCTCCAAACTCCGATGGATCCTTGGGCGGTTGCTCGCGGTCGACGCCCATTGTTCTGACTTCGACCTCCAAGAAGCTTCTTCTCAAGGAAAGATCCCCGTGAGGTGATGCAGTACTGCAGGTGAGTTCGAACCTGTTCGTCGCCAATGTAGTGTCCGAGTATAAATAATACACGGACTGCAGGAGAACAATGATAACAGGTATTTACTGAACAGAGGGTACCTTAAGACTGAAGTACAGAAGCCTGCTATGGCTTTATATACAGGGGTGGTCACTGCCGGTACTGCAGTATAGAATCAGTTCTTCTCTTAAAAAGGTACATACACAACAAATACAAAAATACTTCAATTTTTTTTTTACTATCTTTAATGCTGTGCATTTTGTTCCCTTTGTAGAATTCTTACCTATACATCTTAAAAGAATCAAAAATAACTCAAACCTAACACACAGTGGTATAAAATCAACCACACATCAGGGCTTGGGGCATCTGAATTCCACTCAAACCTGATGTTGACCCCTTCTACAATATTTTACACATTTTTAAAAGAAATTTGTTTTCTTTAGTTCCTTATTTCTGAAATTGGGACCTTACTTCTAGAAGTTTGCCAACAATAAAAAGGAAAGTTTATGATATGTCGCTGAATATGAAAAGGCAAAGATCAACTGCCTTAAACCGTAAGAATCTGGAAATACTAAATGAATGACAGCAGATGGACAACTTTATTGCTCATAGCCTTGTAAACAGTTTCCAGATTGAACTTTTCACATATGTTATCTTGGAAGTTTCAGCACAATCTCAGTCTCTCCTTTCTCATCTTCAGTCATCTTTGATTTCCTTAACTTTAAGACTTACTGAAGATATTTCTTAATTGAAAGTTACGTCACATCTCCTGCAACATACACAATACAATGTATGCAGTACACAGGCTTACACAGATTTTATTCAAATCCAGAGCCATACCTCTCTATAAATCTAATTTATTTTTAATGTTTGCTCTTGTTTACTAAATTAACATTTTGTACTATAGTTAAGTCAAAGAATTGTGGTGATTTCACTGATTTGAGAACTCTACATAGCTGTAGTATCATGAAACTTAGACAAATGTTACCAATGCACAACTAAAATAACAGAGAAATAATTTTGATTTTTTTTTTGCCAACTTGTCTTTGAACTGGTTTGCTTGTGAAATTTCAGTAAGACGTTAATATTTTCTGGAGAAAATGACAGCATCATTGTCATTGATCAATGAATAATCAAATCTGGAAAAAGCAGATTTTACCAAGCTCCAAATTATTGCTGACATTTTATTTCTGTGCAGGAGGGTAGGTAAAGTATAGTAACTCAAAATAAATTTACATCATGGAGAAATGGGGAGCCATATTTCAGATTACTCCTTTTTAATAAAAGGCAAAAGAACATGAACAGACATGTCCACTGTACAACATTGAGATGTAGTGAAGCCAGCTATATTTACACCCCACTTCGAACAGACTATTTGAAGATAACCTATAGTGAACCCATCAATGAAACCTCCTTTCTTTACAATGTTGTTCTTATCAGCAAACTTTGACAACAGTTACATAAAGAGGGACCTTGGTGTGCATGTACATAGATCCCTGAAGGCAGCAGAACAGGTGGATAAGGTGGTTAAAAAGGCATTTGGGATACTTGCCTTCATTAGCCGAGGCACAGAATATAAGAGCAGGGAGGTTATGATGGAGCTGTACAAAACGCTGGTAAGGACACAGCTGGAGTACTGTGTGCAGTTCTGGTCGCCACACTATAGGAAGGATGTGATTGCTTTGGAGAGGGTGCAGAGGAGATTCACCAGGATGTTACCTGGGCTGGAGCGCTTCAGCCATGAGGAAAGACTGGACAGGCTGGGGTTGTTTTCCTTGGAGCAGAGAAGGCTGAGGGGGGACCTGATTGAGGTGTACAAAATTATGAGGGGCATAGATAGGGTAGATAGAAGGGAACTTTTCCCCTTAGTAGAGGGGTCAATAACAAGGGGGCATAGATTCAAGGTAAGGGGCAGGAGGTTTAGAGGGGATTTGAGGCAGAACTTTTTCACCCAGAGGGTGGTTGGAATCTGGAACTCACTGCCTGAAAGGGTGGTAGAGGCAGGAACCCTCACAACATTCAAGAAGCATTTGGATGAGCACTTGAAATGCCATAGCATACAAGGCTACGGACCAAATGTTGTAAAATGGGATTAGACTAGACAGGGCTTGACGGCCGGCGCGGACGCGATAGGCCTCTTTCTGTGCTGTATAACTCTGACTCGAAGAGATTAAATCTACTGAGAGAAGCAAGATCTTAATAATTTAAATAAAGCAAGTTAGTATTTCCATAATATACAGAATTATAAAATGCTGCAGTGCAAGAAACATGTCTTACGACCCATCAAATCTGTGCGGGTAGGCACAGTCTCCACTAGGTTGCGCTGGTTTTACCATCACAATTCGCCTGAAATTGGCCAAACCTGTGTAAAAGATCGAGGAATTTCAAGCGCATGTTACGTCCAGCACAAATCGAGTCTCTGCGATCTTTTACACTCGTTTAAAAAACATTGCGCTGGAACCTGGCCCCATCCACAAAACTGGCCACACTACCAGATTGAATTAATGAGCATGGCAAGTTTCCACCAATTGCGCCCGTCTGCAGCCCTTTGAGGAGGCTTCAAGAAATTGACTAGCGTACACCAATGAAACTAGTTTTGTATAGCTTTTTTTTTGAAGTCATTTCAGTTATTTAAAATCAGGTTACTCATAGGTGGTGGACTAGACACTCATTAAAAATGCTTATTTTTGTGATAACCCCAATTCCAGCTGTATGGATAAAACTGCACCAGGTTACCACTCTTAAATACATCAAGGAATATTTTTTAATGCAAGGCTGCCCAATTGCACTGGTTCATGAAGATCTTATGTTTGTGATTATACAAATAAGTTTGAGCAGAAACTTGAACCATAACTTCACTTCGAAAAACTAGCGCAATTTGCGCCCAGATTGCCAATTATACCCAAAGCGGAAACACTACCCCTTAGTCTAATTTCACTCTCCCATGCCATCTAATATTTCTCTTTTTCAGGCAATGATGTAATTCCCTTTTAAAAGAATTAATTGATTGTGAGTCAACAATGGTTTGTTTGTGGCAGAGAATTCTACATTCTATCCACTCTCTATATAAACAAGTGTTTTTCACCTCCTCATTCAATTCTTTTGATTATTTTAAATTGGTGCCCTTTTGTTACCATCTCACTGACCAGTGGAAACAATTTATCACTATTTACCTCATCATAACCTTAAAGACCTCCATCGCATGACCACTGAACTTCCTCAGCTCTGGTGGCTAAAAATCCTAACTTCTCAAGTCCCTCCAAGGTTCTTGCACTCCATTTAAAAACTTAACTATTTAAGATGTATTTCCTTTTCCTATTCTTACCTCGAAAATGTATTACTTAACATTTTTCTACATTGAACTGCATCTGCCACTTATCAGCCCAGCCTGCTCACCTATGTCCTCCTGCACTCGCTCATATTCCTCATCATAATTTGCCATAAACCACAATTTGGAGTCAACAGCAAATTTCAATGCCGTTGCCTCAATTCAGAGATCCAGATCAGTCATGCATAATGTAAATAGGAGCGGCCCAAACACAAACCCCTCTCGAACACCACAGCTTTCGAAAATTCCCTTCTGCCGTCCAACCATCTCTCTATCCACATGGCCTTACCTTTCCCATAATTATTTTATATGGTTCTTTATCAAGTGCTTTTTGAAAGTCCACATAATCCATATGCGCTCCATTTCCTTTATCTCTCCACCTTCTTATGTCTTCCAAGAACTCCAATTAGTCAAGCGTAATTCGTCTTTTAGAATTCCATGCAGACTGGATTGATAAGTTCCTGTTTCTCTAAGCACATCATAAATTCATCTCATATTACAGGTTCCAGAACTTTACCAACAACTGAAGACTAACTGGTGTATAATTTCCTCTCTTATACCTGTCTCCTTTTCATATTTGCCACCCTCCCCCCCTCTGGCACAATTTTCCTTTCCATAGAATTTTGGAAAATTACAGTCAGTGCCCTCTGCTATTTCGTCCCTTGGTTCTCTCAAGATCCTAGGATATTAACTGTCAAATCCCAGTTATTTATCAACCTCAAGTTCAAGTATAAATATACTGTTATTTACTATATACTGCTTCTTTTTTTTTTATATAAAGTATTACATGTTATATTAACAAACACAGTCAGAACCGGTTCTGACGAAAGGTCTTTGATCTGAAACGTTAATGCTGTCTTCCACTCTCCACAGATGCTGTCTGAGCTGCTGAGTGTTTCCAGCATTTTCTGTTTTTATTTCGGATTGCCAGCATCTGCAGTATTTTCCTTTTTGAGATGAATGACCAGTTATTAATTTTTTTGTTGGTGCTGGTTGAGGAAGGAATGCTGGCTAGGATATCAGAGGAACTCCGTGCTTTCCTTTTCATAGTGCCTGGTGATATTCTACATCCACCTAAACAGGCAGACGAGGCTTGGTTTAATGTCTCATCCAAAAGACGGCATCTCTGACAATATAGCACTCACTGAGTACTGCACTGGTGTCAACCTAGATTGTGTGTTCAAATCCAGGAGTGGAGCTTGAACCCACAACCTTCAGAAGCAAAAGTGTTACCAACTGATCCAAACTGACAATTTGATACAATTCAATAGCAGAGCCCCACTTCAGTCCAGAGAAAAGGAGTAGGAGAACGCTGGATGAAGCTGTCTCACATTACTTGACATTGCGTTGAGTATAACTCCTGTGTGGTGTCAAACCTAGTTGGCATAATTTTCCTTTCCACAGAATTTTGGAAAATTACAGGCAGAGCCCCCTACCATTTTGTCCCTTGGTTCACTCCCTCAGGCCCTTGGGCACTTTTTAAAAACTTACCTAGAGTTGATTTAAATGTTGAGGGTCTGGATACTCCTGCACTCTCCAAACAGTTACATTTTAACCTCCAGAAGAGCTCTACACATTTATTCTTGCACAATTTCACAAAGCTCTCTACTGGGCTGGAGAATTCCATTTAAGGCCAGGCAGTATAAATGAGCTTCAGACCAGTAGGGAAGTATAAACTTTTCATTAACTTCCTCGTGTATCAAACAGCTTTAACTGTGCTTTAATTAAGCATCTTAGGACATTTTACTATGTTAAAGGCAATATATAAATGCAAGTTGTTGTTGCTGCTTCCATGTCACTTCACATAAGAGACTAGTTAGTGAGTATTTCCTTGACCTGAGTGAGTACTTCCTATATACAAGAGACTAGTGAGTGGCTGTCGAAATACTAAGTGATTGCACCAAATAATCTATTGGTTGTGAAGTTTTGGGATGACCTGAGGATGTGAAAGGTGTTTTATAAATGTAAACCATTTCTTTCTTTACCTGATCTCAAAACAGTTTGCTTCAAGCAAAGGGCAGCCTGTTAGCTAGCCACATATATGTAAAGATATCTCTAATATTTGAAGCTAGCCATGTGTGGAAATTGGTAATGTCTGATTAATTGTTGTGATGCCAAAGCTCAGAGCGAAACATGCTCCCTGCAGCTGGACTGACCACACTGCCCCCTCAATAAAAGTGTCTGCTGTCTTATACCAGGTTTTGTAAGGTCCAAAGCACATTCTGGCAAATTTACAATGTCGCTCCAGTTTTTATCAAGTCTCAGATTCAATGAACATCTCTCAAACACTGGTAATTTACTCTGTAAATTACGCAATCATTTTTACTCAGAATTGACAATGTACATTATAACTTCTCTTCTGCATTCAATAATGTTTATAAACTATCAATAATTTTACTGAGAAAGGGCCACCCTCAATAAGTAACAACTATTTGTAGGCTGAAGATCAGTTGAGAAAGCACGGGAGGGTTCGGTCCATTGTCTTACAATTGCTTGAACTCTGTATGTAACCGTGACATTTTGTTTACCTGTATCTTTGCTCTACAGAATGTAGAATCTGCTCTTCAAGAAAGGGGAGAAAATGGCACTGAATTATACAGTTTCACATTTCTATGAAATATAATTGTGAGCTGTACAACAGATACTGCAGAGGTTACAGTTTTCAGCTGACCGTCTCCATTCTCACCACTGGAACTAGCAATCTATTTGCAGGGCTATGGGGAAAGAGTGGGGGATTGGGACTAATTGGATAGCTCTTTCAAAGAACCGACACAAGCACAACAGGTTGAATTGCTTTCTGTGCTGCAAGATTCTATGATTGCTCCATCAGTAAAGCCCAGCCAATGTAAACATCATTGTATCAACTGAAAGCTTTTTAAGGAGTTCCAAAATAAGCTTATTATGGCAAATACATAACATTAAGGTACGCCCAAATCAAGTACCTATTTCGAGGTCACCTCCCTCCCCATTCCTATGCGGTGTGCTCCTGACTGCATAGGAATTGTCTGGTCAGAGTTATGCAAACATAATACAGCTAAAGTTAGCATGGCTGCAACATTTCCGATAGGAATTTTGGATGGTATTAGACAGCTCCTCTAACCCCATTTTATATTTTCACCCTCCCTCCTAGAAATGAAAGTTTCCCCCAACACCAGAAATAATTGATCTGAAGCTCTCTTGGGTATTAAAATGAAAACAAGCCCCACAGGGCTGAATGTAATTTTACTCAGACTATTTATAAACCCAACAGACCAGTAACAACTGATTTCTTACCAAGCTTCAAAAATATGACACATCACAACCAGTTGTATCAGTTGTACGGCAATAAATTCCACTTCCTGCATGAATGTTCAAATATCAAAAATACTGAAGGCCGCACAAAGTGCTTGGAACCCACTGAGAACTGCTGTAATATTTCCTACCAGCAGAAATATTTAAAAATATATAATTTTTCAAATTGATTCAGCGGTTACTGCAAAAAGCAGAAACATGTTCCGGTTCAGTGCATATGTATATTTTTAATTTATGGCATATGACAGGGTACACAGAAAATATAAATAGAAAACTGAAAAGGAAATGAGAGTTAAACACATTTTCATTTAGTAAAATTATAATTGAGCTATTTCCAGTTTTAACCTACAAGCTGAAGCAACCTAGGCAAACCCTTAAAACACCACCACAAACGTTACTGCTCTAAAGGTGTGAGATTCCTGTTTATACAGCAGGATTATAATTAAATAATGTTTGGTTCTCAGTTGTAAAGGCAGTGAGGAGATAGGGACATAGTGTTGTGCAAAGATAGCAGCCAGGGTTTACGTGCCTGGTAGGACACCCTGTGCAGATTGCCAGAACTGTGCCAGGATTTCCTACAAATGATAAGTGGTCATTTCTCAAGTTATAACCTACCAAAACACATGAACTGAAAAGGGGAGGGGGGTGCGGAAGAAATTTCAGTGGTTTTGTTTTATAACCACAAAATCATGCAATGCAAATGTCAGCCCAAGTAACAATACCCTTTGAAATGTTTTCTGCAAATACTGTGCTTCGTGCAAGGTCAAATTACTGAAGCCATAACTGAAACTCAAACAAAAAAAGGCAAACACTACCCATTGCTTCTCCTACTTCATGACCTAAACACCAATCATGTCCAGTTACAGAAGGAACTCCCAAATGCACGCGACCACATCCCGCCTGCCCTGTATCAAGGTGCAAACAGCTGCCTTCTGCGACAGTTGGTTTATCTTATTCTAAAAAAACTGTAAATGGGAGAAACGATTCATAGAAACCCAACAGCCGGATGAAATTAATATGGGATATTTATTTTCAGTAAAACATGGAGTCTAGTTACATACCATGTATAAACAAGGTTTCTGCTTTTTAAATATCCCTTACACAGAAGGCAGAAAATATGCAACAAGGACAAAATTGAAATAGATCAGCACAGTGTGTAAAAATTAAGTTGTACCTTTTTGTAGGATCTTATATTGTTATGGCATCAGAAATCCACCCAACTCCACAGAAGTTCCAGAAGTAATTTAATGCATTGATTGGGGGGGGAGGGGGGGGGGGGAGCGCAGTGGGAAGAGCTGACTATTTCAAGGAATATCCTCCTCATTACTTTGAGTGGAAAATACTGTATGGTGGAATGCTGTAGTCCCAGTTTGTTTCATTTGGTAGCATTCTGGGTTAGAAGGTTATGGGTTCAAGCCCCATACCAGGACTAGTGCGCACAAAAACACAGAATAGCTGGTCATTCATTTTGTTGATATTTGTAGCTGCCACATTTTTATAGCACCTTTCACAACATGAGGATGTACCAAACCAATTTACAACCAATGCAGTACTTTTGAAGTGTTGTCAGCATTGTAATGTAGGACATTTGCCCACATAACAACAATCACTGCAGTCCAAAAGTAATTGTATGAGGCACTTGGAGATATTTTGATGCCCCTATAATTACTGACATGTTGCCATGGACACCAACTTTCAACAGACTGCATCAGCTATCCAAATGAAAACAGTGATATTATTGCAAAATATTTTTATTAGTATATACACAAGTAATAGAAATAACATGTTACTTAGTCAACAAATACAGAAATACGACAACAAATTACAGAAATCTGATGACCTTGCAGACTTGCTAGAATCTGGGGAGCACAATTTGAAAACCCATAATCTAAACACCACTTATCTAAACCAACTGGGCCTCCTAGCATGACGTGTATATCAGTTTCAATGCTAAGTTAACACAGTAAAACATCGCAATTAATACAGTCAGTTATCCAAATTAGGAATCTATTAAACCAGACTGTTTCCTAAACTTTCCAATAATGACATTGCAAAATATTTCCAGTAAGAAACTATCAAGATTCAAGACTTACTTTCAAACAGCAGGGAGAAATATTTGAATTGTTTTAAAATAGCAAATTTGAAAAACTTTTAGTGTTCTCCATCATAGCATCTCACTATGGCAGTTAAACTAAAGCAAACAATTCCTTAGTTCGTTATGCAGCAGGAAACCAGTGTATAATGGGTGCTTACGTGATTAAGATAGCAACGACTTCCGGCCAAAAATAGTAATGGCACCCATAGGCACTTGGCACCTGAAAAATTGCTGCAGGCAATTCCAGGGGGATACTGGGAACGGGAAAAATTAGTGTCAACTCCTCAGACAGTAAAACAATCATTCATGCAGAGATAGAAAAGTAGCAGAATGGCATCCCATGAGAGCCTAGAGTACCACGAACACGTTCAAATAAAAAGGAATTGAAAGTTTCCCCATACAATGTACATCTGTGATCAGTGTGATATACAGCTACACCATACTTGGAACAAAGACTCCTAGCTTCTTTTAGACAAAGACCCAGATAATAAAAGTTGCTCACTGAATTTTCCAAAAAAGTAAAAGGAAGTGATAAGGAATGTGCGTTAAGTCCCATTATTCCTTTTGTTTTCTCTTGCTGGAGTCATTCAACTTTGCCATTTTAGATGCAGTCTTTCTACAACTGATAAGTCATCCTGCATTTATTGCGGCACCATAGAAATCTACTATTTGCAGAAAAAAACTCAATATGAAACAGCTGAAAATTATATGCCTGAAAAATGCTATGGACAAAGCATTCCAGTGATATCCCTGGTTCAGAACTTAAAGTAAACATATCATATTTCAAGTAAAATGTCTTTGCTCAAAATGTCTTTAAATCTGTAACAAAAAAATTCAGGTCTTGAATACTATAAGAACAAAAGAATTAGGAGCAGGAGTAGAGGAGCAGGAGTAGGCCATATGGCCCCTCAAGGCTGCTCCGCCATTCAATAAGATCATGGCTGAGCTTCGACCTTAACTCCACTTTCCCACCCGATCCCCATAGCCCTCGATTCCCCTATAATCAAGGCCTCTGATTTCCAGTGACTGAATAAGCTAAATTCTGTTTTTATCAAGTGGGAGTGTGGAATTTTTACAGGTGATTTGAGGATCACACTCTAGTTTCATTTGTTTATGATTAGGCACACTTGCTTATGATGACACAAGTCAAATTAATTCAAGCACTCCCAAAACAGCTTCCAGAATCATGCACAAACATGCATTTTGCATTGTCTATGGTATATTAGACAGAATATATAACACATTCTGAGCCACAGCACTACATTACCTCAAAGAATAGTGCAATCTATGGAATGTGCAATACCAACTCAGGTCAATAAGCATAACTGACCAAATTACATTTATGGGGCTGTGATAACAAATTCACTTAAGTTAAGAGAAATTTCCTGAAAGGAAGCCAGTTTCAATTTCAAAGCAGAAATCAAGATCATTTTTAATGGAAAGAGGCACTGTAATACTTTCAACCACATTCCTGGCATGAGAGGGTAAAAAACTGAGCACATTTCCGGCTGCAAGAAACAGGTGACTGCTTAGCTTACTCGCATTTTTCCAAGGGAGGGTCTGCAAAGGGGCCTAACAGGCAATGGCAAGCATCTATTGGGGCTGTTCTGCCCAGAACTAGTGCACTGAATTATGGAATTTCCATCCAGAAAAGGGATACATTCAGAAAAGCCCAAAATATGCTGGGACTCAGTCTATTCTGAGGACAGTGCTCGGTTATTATAGAGACAAAAACTCTTTTGGAATCAGAGTGTGCATCTAGTCTCTCAATATCTCTTCTCATTCTTCGTCACTGAAAAGTCTGGTTCCAACCATACCAGCCACAACCAAAAAAAAATCACCCACACCTCTCAGAAAGTTTTCTGTCTTGCCATCAGCAACAAAGCCATCTGGAGCACATCAGATATTTTTGAAACTCTTTTCTCCACCATTTTAAGTTTAAGTCTTTCTTGCCTTTTTAGGCTTACATATGTCACAAATCACTCCTCCAATCAAGAGAGCAGGCAGGTGACTTGCTCCAAGAATGTGCAACAGCTATTTGAGCCAGCACAACTACAAAGCACACAAGAAGCCGCCGCAGGGCAACTTGTACACCAATTTTCAGTCTCCCCGTGTCAGTGGGTAAATTCCTGGGCACTGCAGGAAAGGCCGGTGTGAGCTCGTCACGTGAGGAATTAGGAGTGAGAACCCATGTCCTATTTTTCCATGGAGCAAGAATGTGGATTGTGTTACATTATCTTCCAAGGAATCATATTTTTAACATACTTTGCTTTCAAATTTAATACATACTTTCCAATATCTAAACAATGGCATGAATGATAATACTTTTCCTTTCCTCTCCAGACTTTATACTGCACAAACAGTATTTTTCTTTCTTAAGACTAATCTGTACTTTAGAGGTAATACATCAATTAAGAATAATTACAATTCCTATCTTATTTCCCTTAATAGTCATAGAAATGCACTTTTATTATTCAGTCTGTGTCTGACAAATGAACATAAAAACAAAATTTCCCTTCCATATCACTTCCATTTTCCCTTTCTCCCAACATATTTTACACCTTGAAATAGGACAAACAGACTGAGAAAGAACCGCAGATGAGCCTTGATGTGCCTTCAATAACCACAAAACTAGAAGTTATTAACTTAAACAAGTTGGCTTTTAATCACTAAGATCAGAGCTAACATCTCAACACACCGACTGGCTCACAGGAATGAGTCATACAGATCCTGGGATCTTTATGTAAGAGAAGTCAGGGGCGGAGCCAAGAGCCAAGACCTGGAACCTTCCAGGTTAGTCAGGAAAGAGGAAGTGAAACTATACACCGTGTGGGGGAGGGTAATATACATGAGTGCAAAACGAATACAGGCAAGACAAACAGATTTCATTACAAGCCTATACCGAGGTTCCCCGCCAGTACCTCTGGCACATCATTCAGCATTTACAATAATTTTTATATATGTTTAAAATAAATTCACACAATAGGTTAATTACATTTATATTCAGACAGTGGGAAAATACAGGGAACCAAGGAAAAGTGTACAATCTACAGGAAAAGACTGAATGTAATATTGGTATCGCTATTGATTCGCCTTTACCACTGAGGTTACGCTTGGGCGCCATGATTAATGGCTGAACGTTCACACACGTGGTTGTTATTATGCTGATGAATGCAGTCTCGTGCTTGGCAAACCGTGTATACACGAAATTCACTGCCACGGTTGGCAAAAATTGCCGCAGAGATGAAACCGTGTATACGTGAATTCCGCATATGGCAAAACCGCGGTTGGGGCGGGATTCCTGTACTGTATTTATAATAGATTGTAATTTTGTAATTGGATTTATTCCTAAATGTCTGCCAGCAAGAGCAAACCAATAAAATAGGTGATGTACAAGAAAGGTTGGATCAGGATATAGAACCACTATAAATATAAGGAAAAGAAGTACACCAAACACTGATTTAATTGAAAAAGCATTAACATTTCAGGCAACAGTGGAACCCATTTGGTCTGCGTAAAAGTACCAAGTAAAACAAACTGGCAAGTGTACTGCAGACAAAGCCAAGGTGTCCTCATACAGGAAACATAGAGAGTTAGCATGCAGGTACAGCAAGCAATTAGGAAGGCAAATAGCATGTTGGCCTTTATTGCAAGGGGGTTGGAGTATAAGAGTAAGGACGTCTTGCTACAATTATACAGGACTTTGGTGCGACCACACTTGGAGTACTGTGTACAGTTTTGGTCTCCTTATCGGAGGAAGGATATACTTGCATTATAAACGGCGCAATGAAGGTTCACTCGATTGATTCCTGGAGGAGAGGGGTGTCCTATGAGGAGAGATTGAATAAATTGGGCCTATACTCTTTGGAGTTCAGAAGAATGAGAGGTGACCTCATTGAAACATATACGATTCTGAGGGGGATTGACAGGGTAGATGGTGAGAGGTCGTTTTCCTTGGCTGGAGAGTCTAGAACTAATGGGCATTGTCTCCGGATAAGGGGTCGGACACTTGAGGCTGAGATGAGGAGGAATTTTTTCACTCAGAGGGTTGTGAATCTTTGGAATTCTCTACCCCAAAGAGCTGTGGATGCTGAATCATCATTGAGTATATTCAAGGCGGAGATATAGATATTTTTGGACTCGAGGGGAATCAAGGGATATGGAGATCGGGCAGGAAAGTGGAGTTGAGGTCGAAGCTCAGCCATGATCTTATTGAATGGCGGAGCAGGCTCGAGGGGCCGTATGGCCTACTCCTGCTCCTAATTTTTATGTTCTTAAATGGGTTGAGTGAAAACTGCAGAATGTTTCAAGCACAAATAAAGGAAAGTGGCTGCAGGTGCACAATAGATTAGGAACTAAAGCTGCAATGAGCTGCCAAGGTTACACAAGTTACTATCAAACAATTACAAGAGATAAATGTTACCCAATGAAGGAAAACAAGAGAAAAATGGACATAAAAAAATACTGCCAAAGCAGAAAATCTGAAATAAAGGTGACTAAGAAATGAAGGAATAACAGATGTGCCAAGAGGAGCCATGGTCATGTCCAGCCGATCAGGTGCACAACCTGTGCCCGCTGCGTCCCCAAGGACAGTCAGTAAGAAGTTTGTCATCTGAAACACTGTTGCAGCTGCTGCAGTCAGAGATATATCGAAGGCCAGCGTCTTTAATGT
Source organism: Somniosus microcephalus (assembly GCF_052327205.1). Lineage (NCBI taxonomy): Eukaryota > Metazoa > Chordata > Chondrichthyes > Squaliformes > Somniosidae > Somniosus > Somniosus microcephalus. The sequence goes on from NC_140995.1 coordinate 118,927,947, forward strand.
ATATGTGCGGCCCAAGCTGTACGTAAAATGGCATTACTGCGTCAGCCACAACATTCGCAGCAAAGTGGCAAGAAACCGTTCGCGGGAGGCCAGGAAGAAGAAACCTCTCCTCCACAGACGCCTCTTGCCCACGAGTCAGTCCCCAAGCCTACATAAGCATCAGCGGATCCGATAATTTGTTTTAAAATAATAAAAATGTTGGACCACAGTTCAAAGTCTGCCTCCCATTGGTATCCAGTTTGACAACCATCAGCCCAAAATGAATATAAAACAAGTATCATACAATGACAACATTTTGAAAGCAGATTAATACCCCCAAATTCCACTTTTATCACATACAATGACATTAATCAAGGTCAAGTCCCAAGATTTCTCTTGTATTTTATTGGCTCTTGGGATGTGGGCAACAATGCAAGGATGTATTAATTAACCTTCCTTGGTTGCCCTCAGGGCATTAAGAATCAACCATGTTGGAGGGGACTGCAGTCACACGTTGCCCAGACCAGGTAGGGATGACAAGTTCCCTTCCCTAAAGGACATTAGCAAACCAATTGGGTTTTTACAACAATATGGCAGATTTCAGTCATTTTTCTGCTGCCAGCACAAAAGTTTCACAAATTAATACTGAATTCAAATTCACAACTTATCATGGTGGGATCTGAACTCAAACTTCCGGGTTGCTAATCCAGTACTATCGTCACTTAACCGTCAGGTAAAGCCTAACCTCCAGCCAGGTGTATTAAACTTCCAAGCTTCAACTTCTCGGATGGCTCTGTGGAGAAATGCACTGCTCAGTGTGGTACTGAACTCTGCAGACTACGAAGGTCCCAGGTTCAATCTCTACGCTATGTTGAGTTAATTGACCTCACCTGAATAGCAGTGGCACTTCACAGTTTAGCTCCGTATCTTCAGTCTGGGGTGGGGGGTGGGGAAGAGTAAGGAAATTATCTCCGATTGATGAGCAGAGGAACCTGCTGGACATCTGCATGTGTGGACATGATGTCATCGGATGAAGACAGGATCAGGCTCTCCCATTTGCAAACCTGCTAAAGTCACTGTTTAGGCTCAAACATGAAGAATGGCCACTTGAACAAGGAGGGCTGCTAACACTCAAGTCACTGCACATCAGCATGAGTCAGCATCTTAAGAGAAGCGGGTAAACAACATCTTGAACCCTGCTGTAGTGCTACATCTATTTTTTATATCAATAGTGCATATGAATTTTAAACCAATCTTCCACTCTTTTCTCAGACCCGACTACAACTCTCAATGTTATATGGCGCTATGGTTTCTGGAGACAAATGTCACAACCCAAAGCATAAAGCCGGATAAGCTCGGTAGTGGAGCAATAGAAGTAAAAAGGATTTGAGTGTGTCTGGTCAACTTATCCATGAGCACAAAAATGGTCGTCAGATTGAAAAATTGTTTTAGGCTCAGAGTGGGACAGGTTTTTAATAATTTTCTGATTCTAACTTCTCCCCAAGCTTTGATTCTTCAGCCAAAGAAGCAATCCAAGCAGAACAGAGATTTATACAGCACTTCAATATTGTTTTAAGGACCATCCTCTTGAATGCACACATGGCACGTTTGGAATGTTTTCTGCACAGTTGCATGTGTCGTCCCGAAAGAAGTGCAGCACCAACAAATTGCTCCGAGAGACTTAAATCTAGTTCTGACGACAGCTCCCACTCACAACACTAACCAATCTTTTCCCTTTCAAATGCGGAAAATGCGCCTGCTGTGCATTTCCAGTATTTGTTGCTTTTTTGACTCACATTTACAGTTTTTCTTTTTATCCCTAAATGTTTTGCACCAGTTATCCAAGATTTACAAGTTAGCAAATAAAAATTGTAACAGTTGCAACAGCAATTCTATCATACTCTTGTGAACCCCACTATCACCTGGCTCTCAAATGTCAAAGCAACAAGGTTGTAAAGTCAGATGTTGCAGAGGCAAGTATTAATAAGAAAAATGACATCATTTGTTTGGGTAACTCTGTACATGATTCTGCTTTTCCTATCTTACAACTGCAACGGTGTAAAGTGAATTTGAGCAGTAATACTGAAACATTCAAGGCAGTCCTTTCTTTTAGTAGGCAAAATTAGCTGGACATAAGTGACTAACAACCCTGAGAAAAGCCTAATTATAGATACAAAAATAAGTCCACATTCGACACCCATTGCCTCCCAAGAATTACATTAAATTAGACGTAGTAAATGTAACTTAAAAACATCCCCAAGGAGTATGACAATATTTTTTAAAAATCTATCATGCAGGAGAAAGTTAAAAAAAAGTTACCCAATAGTTTATGCATGCCTACACCTTTGAGTTAATCTGCCGAACAAGATTGTTTTGCCTGCTGCATTTTTAGGTTGGGTGGAGCTTTTCCAGAATGTTGGTCCATAGATTGCAGCAAGAAATGTGTTTCCCTGCATTTCTGATTCAGCAGTAGACCTTTGACTGCTGTCTCCAATGTGCTTCTCATTGACTGTAATATGACATGAATTAACATCCAGGACCCACCAGTTGTAATTAATGCTCATTACAATTTTACAGAAATTAATTTTAAAACTGTATAATATACAAATAAAAATGGCCACAAGATGTGATCTGGTGCTCATTTCAATGGGCTTGACTCAAATTCCGAACATACAAACATGCAAAATTGATGGGCAAAAAAAGACCAGCTAATCCTTCAAGCCTGCCCCACACACCATGACAGCTGGAGCATCATGACGAGACACTACACCACCCCACCCCGCAGAGTCATGTAATCTCCTGGGAGAGGCAACGTTGACAAAGCAAGTAAAAGCATTATGAAACCAGACTCAAAAGTCATTTGCAAACATTACCATTCAAATGTACTGCCAATAATAAATTATTATAGGACTCATTACCTTCCTCCAATCTCCAGACTTTTGAAACCCAAGCTTAATGTCCCAAGGCACTTCACAAGAGCGTTATCAGACAAAATTTGACACTGAGCCACATAAAGATATTAGGACAGGTGTCAAAGAGGTAGGTTTTAAAGAGCGACTTAAAGGAAGAGAGAGGGGTAGAGAGGCAGAGATGTTTATGGAGGGATATCCAGAGCTTAGAACCTAGGCGGCTGAAGGCAATAAAAATCGAGAAGACGCAAGAGGCCAGAATTGAAGGAGCAGAGAGATCTCGGAGGGCTGTAGACTTTACAGAGATAGGGAAGAGTGAGGCTATGGAGGGATTTGAACAGAGGGATGCAAATTTTAAAATTAAGGCTATGCTGGACCGAGAGCCAATGTATACGGGGTGATGGGTGAATGGGATTTGGTGCGAGTTAGAATACAGGCAGCAGAGTTTTGGATGAGCTCAACTTTCTGGAGGATGGAAGGTGGGAGGCCGTCCAGGAGAGTATTGGAATAGTCGAGTCTGGAGGTAACAAAGGCATGGATGAGGGTTTCAGCAGCAGATGAGCTGAGGCAGGGGTAAATAATCTAGTCTTAGTTTGACTAGAAAAAGCTAAGTTGAGTCATCCTTAGTGAGATCAGGAATATCATAATGACTTTAAATTAAGTATTGCAGTATTTATAAACCCCAGCTATTTGAAAGAAGGTTCAGCTGAAGCATGCTATTGCACTTATCTAGGAATAATAAGACTTCAAATCATAGAACAGTACAGCACAGAAGGAAACCATTCGGTCCATCGAGTCTGCGCCAGCTCTTTCGAAGAGCAATCCAGTTAGTCCCACTCTTCCACTCTCTCCCCATATCTCTGCAATTTTTTCTCCTTCAAGTATTTATCCAATTCCCTTTTGAAGGCTACTATTGAACCTTTACCCACCACCCTATCAGGCCGTGTGTTCCAAATCCTAACCACTCGTTACATAAGAAGGTTTTTACTCATGTCACCTCTGGTTCTTTTTCCAATCACCTTAAATCTGTGCCCTCTCGTTATCGACCCGTCAAACATTGGAAACAGTTTCTCTTTATTTACTCTATCTAAATCCTTCATGGTTTTAAACACCTCTATCAAATCTTCTCTTAGCCTTCTCTGCTCCAAGGAGAACAACGCCAGCTTCTCTACTCTTTCCACATAACTGTATTCCCTCATACCTGGAACCATTCTAGTAAATCTCTTCTGTACTCCAAAGCTTTTACATCCTTCCTAAAGTGTGGTGCCCAGAATTGGACATAATACTCCAGCTGAGGCAGAACTAGTGTTTCATATAGGTTTAGCATAACTTCCTGGGTTTTGAACTCTATGCCTCTATTTATAAAGCCCAGGATCCAATATGCTTTGTTAACTGAAGAAGTGCTTCCTGACATCACCCTTGAACAGCCTGCCTCTAATTTTAAGATTCTGTTCCCTTGTTCTGGACTTCCCCCTACCAGCGTAAATAGTTTCCCTCAATCTACACTATCAACTCCTTTAATCGTCTTAAACACCTCAATTAGATCACCCCTTAATGTTCTATACTCAAGGGACTACAAGCCCAGTCCATGCAACCTGTCCACATAATTTAACTCTTTTAGCCCCAGTATCATTCCGGTGAATCTGGGCAAATATTCTGAACTATCTTTCTTAGGTACAAAGTGGATGACCTCACACTTCCCCATATTGAACTCCCTTTACCACAGTTTTGCCCACTCACTTCATCTATCAATGTTCCTTTAATTTCAAGTCCCACTTTGTAACAGTCAAAAGATGCACCTCCCAGGCCTTCAGGCCGCAGAATGCACCAAAATTCCACAATAACTCGGCAAAGTCTGGAACATAAGAAGCCATTTATCCTCTGTAGGAGCAATCCTAACAGCCTCCATTAGTGACAAGATACTGGACAGTGGGCACAGTATTTTTATTGCATGTAAAACAAAAAAGTGAGACATTCTAGAATATAAAAAGTATGAAAGTAATAAAATCCCAATTACCAATAAATCTCCCTGACTGGTGGTCTTGTAGGTGTTGGCAGTATAAGGGAGCAGCGTAACAACTGGATATGATTTAATCATTAACTGTGTCAAAGCAGTGATGGGATAATTAGTCTGTTTTGCCTGAACTGATAATGTAGTTACTTCCACGAGACAAGCTAGCTCATTTACAGGAGCACACTGCTTTACTTTACCTTGCTAAAGAAACACACATTTTCAAGGGTTGTTCAGACAGAAACATAGCCAAGCAAAATTCTCAAATAAAGTGAGTAAAAAGACAACTGTTTGAGTCATGAACTTAATCAATTCTTAAAAATAAGATAAAATTCAAGCTTCCCCTTCAAAAAGCACAGAGCCCAGAGAGACTGTCCGATATCGAAACATTACCAGAACAGCAGCTACTGTGCTGAAGAAACTTTGCATCAGCTGTTTCAACAGTTACAACTCCTCCCAGGATGTCATTATTTACCAAAGGCTCTCAGAAATTTAAAGCTCAGACATGGCCCATCTTTTACAGTGTGGCATACCAGTCAGTATCTCGAGACACAGTATTCCCTTTCCAATCTGTTAGAGATAAAGCATCGAGATTCATAAAAATCTCAGAAATCGAAAACACACAAGGGCTGCACCAATCTCTAAAACACGATTTGCCATCTTTTGCCAAGGTGTCAAAAACTGTAGAAGGCTTAATAAGGGTGGCCTGAGTGCTGGTGTTTTCTTTGCTGCCAACTGAAAATCTTAATTACTAATGCTTCCACATACTAAGGTATAGTGAAAATAAAACAGGCTTTTGGTATCTAGTTTACATTTCAGAAATTTTCCAGACAGCCCACTCAAGCATTGGGCTCTCTAAGCTAAAATCGGTTCTATTCTGAAAAGAGTGAAAATAAAAGTTCAATTAATACATTTTGAATATGGCCATCTCTAACAAAACATTGAGATGAAACACTTTTTCTTGAAAAGGTAATAATTCAGCTAAATTAATGGCTGTAATTATTTTTTGTTGACGGCAACACTCCATCCTGCACTACACAGCCAGCCTGCTACCAAGCATCAGCTAAAATTGCTCTATAACCAACTATTAGGAGATGGAGGAGGGGAACAACTCTCCCTCAGGTCCTTCCCAAGGCAGAGTTGACCCCTTCTCCACCTTCTGAAGAGAACGCCATCAAATTGGGGGGCATAGCCACTACTGAGGATGACTGCAACAAATTACAATAAGACATTAATAAACTTGCAGAATGGGCATATAATTGGCAAATGAAATTCAACACAAATAAATTTGAAGTATTACATTTTGGTAAGAAAAAAATAGGGAGGTCACATATTACTTGGGAAATAAGAATCTAAATGGGGTAGAGGAGCAAAGGAATCTAGGAGTACAAATGCACAAATCACTAAATGAATCCACACAGATTAACAAGGCCATAAAAAAGTCAAACCAAGCACTCGGGTTTATTTCTAAAGGGATAGAATTGAAAAGTAGTGAAGTTATCGAACCTTGGTTAGATCACACTTGGAGTACTGGTTGCCATATTATAAAAAGGATATAGAGACACTGGAGAGGGTGCAGAGAAGATTTACAAGAATGATACCAGAAATGCGAGGGTATACCATCAGGAAAGGATGAACAGGCTGGGTCTCTTTTCTCTTGAAAAGACAAGGCTGAGGGGTGACCTAATAGAGGTCTTTAAAATCATGAAAAGTTTTGATAGAGTAGATACAGAGAGACTGTTTCCGCTTGTGGGGAAGAGCAAAACTAGAGGCCATCAATATAAGATAGTCACCAAGAAATCAAATAGGGAATTCAGAAGAAACTTCTTTACCCAAAGAGTGGTGAGAATGTGGAACTCGCTACCACAGGGAGCGGTTGAAGTGAATAGTATAGATGCATTTAAGGGGAGGCCAGACAAGCATGTGAGGGAGAAGGGAAGAGGGTTATGCTGACAGTCAGATGAGGAAAGACGGGAGGAGGCTCGAGTGGAGCATAAGCACCGGCATGGACCGGTTGGGCCGAATGGCCTGTTCCTGTGCTGTATATCCTATGTAATCCTACGTAAAACATCCGGCCATTGGTGGCCTTCCAATATCTTCACTGCTCAGACCAGTAGCTCACTAAACCCATTTTTAAAATTGCTGCCTGAACTTTTTGCTGTAGACATATTCTGAAATTGATAACTCAGTTCTCCCACACTCCAACAATATACACAAACAAATTCACCAAATGAAAAAATATTGCTTCCAGAATTATACAAGGACATATGAAAAAGGAAAACAAATGCAGCACAACAAACTCTCTCCTTTGCCTTCACCAAGGAAAAATTATAATTAATAAAATGTTAAAATAAGTCTTCAGTTACTGCTCCCTCGATGTCCTGCAGAATTAAGGTACCAACAGATCTAATATTAAGCCAGAATATCAGGTTTGATCCCTCGTCTGTGTTGAGTTGGCTGACCTTAGCACTGCTGGGCTGGAGGCTGGAAAGCATGAACGGTTTCTACTGCCAATTGCTATTTAGCGACTCCTGCTAGAAAGCGTAGGCATGCAGCGTTGGGCAAGAACAGGAAAAGGCTTGGGTGTGATGCTTTTGTAGTTGAATAATCTGCCAACACTCACTCTCAATGCTCTGTGCACTGGGCAAAGAAGCATACTGGAATATAAATTATGGAATATAAATTAATACTTCAGGAGACAAGCGAAAAATACTGGAAAAAAAGAATTCTCAATCACCGCTCCATGGAAAAGCACATGTAAAACTTGCACTTTCAAACATAAATCTGATGATGTTGGGGGGCCCTCTGAGATACCCTTGCAGACTCCAGTTTGAAAATCTACAGCCTATAATACAAAATTGCCACAAAATATACTCACCATTTAGTGACTCCTACGATAGCTAAATACTGCAGATGCTGGAACCGGACTCAATATCGAGTTCAACAATTTCAGATCATAACCTCGGCCCCTATTACATTTTTACTTATATTTTTTATCCACACCTTTGTTTTGGTTCCCCACCCCCCATTCCTCTTTTTTTCCTCTCTCCCACATGGCACCTGTCTCCCATTCTGCCAGCACATTTCACACCTAATCTAGAGCTGTCTTTTGTCTCCACTAGTCCCATCACCATCTCGTCTCATTTTGAATACCTCTTAATGTCTCTTCTCTTTTGTTCTCTACCAGCCTGGCCTCTTAATCAATTTCATTCCCTGTGCCTCTTTAGTCTTGATAAAGGATTTTGACCCGAAACGTTGACTCTAATTTCTCTCCACGGATGTTGCCTGGCCTGCTGAGTTTTTCCAGCATTTTCTGTTGTTATTTAGTGACTCCTGTTGGAAAGTGGAGGTACGATAGGATCAGGATGGTTGTAATGGTGAAACAGCTCACAGATGCTCATGCTGAAACATGAAGAATGGCCACTTGGGTGAAATTTCAGGCGGTTTCCAGTGTCTGTAAACCCCAACACGAACCGCCGCTTTTAAGAACATAGGAACAGGAGTAGGCCATGCAGCCCCTCGAGCCTGTTCCGCCATCCAATTAACTCATGGTTGATCTGTCTCTTAATTCCATCTACCCACTTTGGTTTCATAACCCTTAATACCCTTACCTAAAATAAATCTATCAATCTCAGTTTTGACATTTTCAATTGACCTAGCCTCAACAGCTTTTTGGTGGAGAAAGTTCCAGGTTTCCACGACCCTTTGTGTGAAGATATGCTTTCTGACATCACCCCCGAATGTCCTAGCTCTAAATGTAAGTTTATGCCCCCTTGTTCTGGACTCACCCCACCAGAGGAAATAGCTTCTCTCTATCTACCCGATCAAATCCTTTAATCATCTGAAACACTTCAATTAGATCATCCCTTAATCTTCTATATTCAAGGGAATACAAGCCTAGTCTATGCAACCTATCCTTATATTTTTAACTCTTTTTGCCCCGGTATCATTCTGGTGAATCTACGCTGCCCATCCCACCCCCAACCGCTACCGCCTCCCCTCCTCCACCCACGCCCCCCCCCCCCCACCCCCTTTCAGGGCCAGTATACCCTTTCTGAGGTGCGGTGCCCAGAACTGAATGCAGTACTCCAGATGGGGTCTAACCAGAGCTCTGTACAGCTGGAACATAACTTCCTCCTAATTGTATTTCAGCCCTCCGGAGATAAAGGCCAACATTCCATGAGCCTTTTACATTATTTTTTGTGCCTGTTCACTAGCGTTTAGTGATTTCTGTACTTGGGCCCCTAAATCTCTCTGCTCCTCCACAGTTCTTAGCTTCGTGCTACTTAGAAAATACTCTAATCTATCTTTCAGGTAGAAAGTGGATGACCTCACACTTTCCCACATTGAACTCCATCTGCCATAGTTTTGCCCACTCATTATCCATCAATGTCCCTTTGCAACTTTCTGCTCCCATCTACACTATTTACTGTGCCACCTAACTTGGTGTTGTCAGCAAACTTAGATATACAGCTCTCTATTCCTTCAGCCAAGTCATTTGCAAATATAGTGAAAAGCTTTGGCCCCAGTACAGGTCCCAGGGGGACACAAGTCACATCCTGCCAATTTGAGTACAGACCCATTATCCCTACTCAATTCAATTCAATTCAATTCAAATGCTTTATTGGCATGAAAGTTTACAGGGAACCATATTGCCAAAGCTTACATAACAAAAAGTACAGTTTTCCAACATTCTCTACCAAACCAATTCCCTATCCAAGCCAATAGGTTGCCTCCAATTCCAGCACTCTCATTTTTGTTAACAGTCTCTTATGTGGAATTTTATCAACTGCCTTCTGGAAGTCCATATAAATAACATCCATAGATACTCCTTTATCTAGCAAGTTCTAGTAACTTTCCCACAACTGACATTAGGCCCATAATTTCCTAGTTATCACTCTTAACCGTCTTAAATAATGAAGTGACACTGGCAATTTTCCAATGCAAAGGGACAATTCCTGAATCAAGTGTTTTGGAAGATCATGACTAACGCATCAACAATTTCCTTCACCTACTTTTTTTAATACCCTGGGGTGGAAGCCATCGGGTCCTGGAGATTTGTCTATCTTTAAGAACATTAATTTCTCCATCGCCATGTTTTTACTTATATTGAATTTAGTTAGTTCCTCCCTTAGATTTATTTTTATTATTCCTTGTATCTCTGGTATTTTATCCTCATCCTCTACTGTGAAGACTGATACAAAGTAGCTATTTAGTAAGTCTGCCATTTCCTGATTTTAGAAAAGGAAAGGAGGGCTGTAGTTATGATGCTGTGAGGCTACCTCAAAAATGCACCAAATTTCTTTTTGTTTTCAGAAACTGTTTCTCTCCCTTTGCATTTCTTGGATCTACCTAAACATCCACATGTGAATCCTGTGCTTAGATCACGAGTGTCAGTAAATTATTCAACCGTAGGGGTCACTGCAGCTGAGCCCGATCCTCTCCTCTCTCACCCAGTGCCCACTCACTCGCAAAAGTCAGTAGATACCAAACAAAGTAGGAACCTTAGCTGATTTTCCCCATATCTTTAGCCAAGAAAGGAAAAACCTGAGAAAGAGGATGATGTCAGCTGTAACACCTCGAAGACGGATCTATCGGAAATCAGCTAACTCAGCACGCTCCAGGAATCAAACCTGGGACCTTCCTGGTCTGTTTGGATTAGTGCAACCAAATGCTTTTGTTCTTCCATCAGGTATTGGGGTGAAGAAGCAATAGCCAAATCGCTGTCCATATACAGCAAGATTGTACTTTGAAATTCTACTAACCACTAAAGTTAAAACTCTATTGCTAATTTGCATTTACATTCCAGCTGTTTACTGTTCCCCATAGAAAGATTAAAAGTGAAGCTGTGCATAATTAAGTTTTACTTCCTGTTTAAGATGAAAGAAAATGTCTTCCTACTCTGAAGCACATCAGGAGAAAACTGATCGAATCATGATTGGAGAATTATGCTTTTGTTTTCAATTCAAAAGAAACATGCGCACCATATTGCTCCGGTCCTGTACAGTCAGCATTACAGCACTTGGCAGCAGCTCAATCTGCCAACAATACTCCATGTACTCGGGATCTTATTTTCAGATTAGAAAATTAAACCAAAAGAAACAACAACTGCAACAGAGCTAGTGAGCGCAAACAGAATAATTGCAGGAAGAAAACTGCTATTTCTGTTCAGACTTAGAGTCTATTTGTCTGATAGTTTTAGTCAGAAGCACATTACAGCTCAGCATCAGCAGTTTTCAAGCTTGGCTGTGTGGAGATCCCCTGCAATATTGACACACTTGCAGGAACCCCTGTCTAACTACAAAAAGACAGTTCTTTCCAGAAAACATCTTTATTACTATTTTATATATAAGACAACAGAAAATAACATGCCAGTAAGTTAAGAAATACAGAAGTCTGATGATAGCAAAGATGGGGATCCTCTTGCAGGTTCCCTAGGGACCTAGGACCAGTTTGACAACCTATGCCCTGTAATATAGTATAAAATTGTGACAAACCATACTCAATGTGGTGTAAAACAGAAAACAAAATATTCAGTCTCTGAAGGCTACTGTATTTTGCCTCTTGCGGTCAGCAACACTTTCAGGCCAATTACCGAAGCTCCCATTTCTTGGGCTAGAACCTTCGAATGCACCATGCATTTAACATAGTTGTTCAGCAAAATAGCTTTATGAACACTACTTTTTTGAAGACCAAACATTTCTATGCTTTTTCCATGAACTCATACTATATACACTGCCATTAACACAATACTCGCTACAGACCACAACCATTGTGTACAACTGCAATGGTGCTGCATGCTTAGAGAACAGGAGGCATATTTGCCACAGGGTGCAACATTCTACACCAGTTTCTCATTCCCTGAAGTGAGGCACTCCACTGCCACAGCTAACCCTGCACCCACAGGCTCAACTGAGAAATAACTATAATATCTGGTGGCAATGAGACGTTAACTTCTGCAACATTACTGTGAAGCAACCACCTAGAACACTTCTCTATCAGGTCAGTTCATTCAGAATCTATAACACGTCCTTCTATTCACAGAAGTCCTAGAGCAAACCATCTACCAGTCTGTGGCTGATAGATTTCAATTGTCAAATGATGATGGCACCTCTCCAAACATACACACACATGTAAAGTGTGAGCATATTCCTCTATACTAGATACACTATACAAATAAAGCATCAACATTCATCACACGCAGCCGCACACCGAAATACGCACTTAACTCGTAACTGCACTCATCGCCACAGGGACTAGGCGCAATGTCTCAATGTAGTTACACCAAAAGAGAGATAATTCAAGAGGATCTCCTCATTACAGAATTAAACAGTTCTCAAGGGTACTTCTACAAAAAATTAAAGAATCATCTAAATTATTTGAAATGGTTTGTTTTGAGTCTCACCATTACTGCAGTCATTGCAAAACTGCTACAACTTTAAGAGTGCAGCAGCACACGCGAACATGTCAACAACTTCTACTGTGAAACACCAACATTCTGCCACTTGTGATAAATTTCCATATTTAAAGGTCATCATATATCCAATTACTCTGTGCTGTCTACTAGACAACACAGTGTAACCCATTATTTTGTAATAAAACAGCAAAAGTACTATATTACTACTGTCATCCATTTCAGATTTGTGTTGTGGGCTTACTTCACGCTCCAATTCTGATTATTCTCTCCCTCTTCATGCCACAAATCAATTTCTCATTAGCAACCTGTTCCCAGATCTATAGGTACATTAGTCAGGGAAGGGAGGGCAGGGGGCGGGAAAGAGCGACCTAGACAGCTTTTTGTTGATGTTCTTCATGGTAGAGTCAGAAGCATTACACAACACAATGCACAGTGTATTATTATGCTGCTAAGGGATAGCTCTGTGCAATACCATCCTGACACTTTTAGGCCACAAGGTCTTAATGCCGTAAATAGACATATCCTGAGGTCAGTTAGAGGGCAATTGCTCTTAGGCACATCCTGAGATTAATTAGAGTAGTTTCCTTTGCTGGCAATATTTCTCTGAAACCAGCAAGAATTTATTTTTTTACTACTTTATATTTTCTAAAATGTGTGACAGAAATTTGCATGTGTGACACCTGAACTGCAATAGACGCTTCTCAAAGTTTAGATATTTAATAATAGGTCTCCCATGGCATTGTTCATGGATAGTTTGGGGCATACTTCACGCTCCAATGTGATGCTTAGCTGATAACTTGGCCTGAACCTTTAAGGTAACTGCTCTTAATATGCAAATTTAGAAGTATTGTATCAACTTATAAACTGGTGAAGGGCTGTTATAAATGCTAATAAATTTCCAGGTGAACATCTGACTTTCTTTCTCTTTTCTTAAGGTTACTTTGCATCTGTGATAAAGTGTGACAATCTGAAACACAATGTCTGGAGCATGACAGATATGCAGGCTAGTTATCAAAGCAGACAGATCTACGACACCAACTAACAAACCAGATTGATCAGGAATCTTATGCTCTTTCAATAAACTGTGAAAATGATAGCAATATGAACAGTGAAAGACATGGAATAATTGTAACATACAAACTCACATGAAGACCATAGCACATCCTTCCAAAAATAACCCTTGTAAGAACAACCAATATCATGCATCCTCTTAGGTCATAGACATTGTAATGTATACACAATGTGACAGATTTTGCTGTAGCAGTGCATCCAACGGTGTCTGCTGTTACACATTCCCTCGCCCATTTAGGTTTTAATTTTTTGCGCGTCAAGTTGCTGAAAGCGTGAGCTGATAACGTTGCAGTGAGGGAAACAAGGGATCTGAGTGAACAGGGCAAGCAACTGTGTATCTCCTTAACCAATCAGATTTAAGGATTGAGAAATAAACAGTGCAAGGACTGAGAAGGAAGTGTAAATTAGAGTGGGTGAATTCAATGTCAAATCAGGTACAGAAAGAGAGGGAAAGAAATATTGGACTAAGAGAGAAAAAAAGAGACAAAGGATGAGTAAAAAAAAAATTAATTTTAAATTTAAAAAACCTCCAACAACAATTAAAACCTGAAGGAATGAGACTCCACATGTGTAATAGTTCATTTGCAGGACCAGAGGGGTTGACTGGCAGTAAATAACACTTATCACGTCGTTAAAAGGGTATTTAGTTCATATCTGCTGCACAAATACAGCAGCTTCATGCTATTCAATGCATTTTAGGGGTGAGCCAGGAAGCAAAGCTAACAGCGGAACGCACAACTCGGACAGCAACTTTTGGATATTGACGTTTAATCGTGCATCTGCCCCTCACTTGAAGTTGCTGTACCATTTACACATAAATATAACTGCGAGTGCCATTAGCCTCACCGTTATTTTGACAGCAAAATCTGACCTAATGACATTAATCTGCAAAGATCAACATCCATAGAACCAAAAGCAAACCATGTCCTCCAGAACCTTATAACAAGAATTTTAGCAGGTTATCTCCATTTAAATATTATATTATTCATTTTCCTCCTCTATACAATTCCAAGACATTGGCCAATCTGTTCAGTCATGAACAGGACAGAGTCAAATGTACACATAGGTAAGTACTTCTGGATGACTTTAAAGTTATTCTACCCAAGGAAGAAGGAACTGTGGGAGATTGTGGTAAACCACTGTTTGTATTCCTGTTTGTCCTGTTTGTATTCCACTGTGTACATGCCTGGACATGCCTCGGCTGACTCCTCCCACAGGTCCTAGTATAAAGGTGACTGCTCCCCAGCCCTTGGTATCCTGGACCGGTCGACCACTCGAGGCAGACCTCCATTCTGTTGTTAATAAAAGCCTTTGGTTACTCTTCTAACTCTCAGTCTTTTATGAGTAATTGATAGCGCATCAATTTTATTAACATTTTTATAATGGAGAAGATCCTCACACCAGCATGCCTGGACTTAGATCATCGGGAGGCGGACTCATCCACCAAGTTTACTCACTGGCTTAAGTGTTTCGAAAAATTCCTGACCGCCTCCGAAGCAATCAAATCGGACGAGGACAAACTGGATGTCCTGACCTCCAAAGTGAACCACCGAGTGTACTCGGTCATCCAAGACGCGACCTCGTACGCGGATGCTATCAAGCTCCTCAAGGACCAGTACACGCGCCCAGTGAATGAAGTGTACGCCAGGCACCTCCTGGGGAGTCGTAAACAACAACCTGGGGAATCGACCGTGGAATACCTTCAGGCACTGTCTGTGCTTGGCCGGGCCTGTGGTTGTAAGGATGTAAAGGCCGCCGTATACACAGAGGAACTTATCCGGGACGCTTTTGTAGCGGGCCACAGATCCAATTACACACGACAGCGACTGTTGGAGCAGAGTAACCTCGACCTCAACAAGGCCTCTGAACTCGCACTATCGTTGGATGCAGCCTACCAGGGCATGGATGCCTACTCCTCTGCACCGTGGACGCCGCGGGGAATGACAGCCTGGGACACGGTAGGACCGCCTCATAGCGCCGTGCCACCCCAGCCACACCCCAACAACGGCCCAACTACCGCAGCAGTGTCCCAAGGCCAGACAGCAGTGCCCCAAGGCCAGAAATGCTACTTCTGTGGCCAGGCAAAACACCCCAGAGCGCGCTGCCAGGCGAAAAACGCGATCTGCTCGGGCTGCGGGAAGAAGGGACACTACGCTAGCGTCTGCAGGGCCAAAGCCACCCCGAACCCCAGCAGCGCCGCGTGTGGGCCATGCGGGCCGCCATTTTGGACCTCCCCGGCCGTGTGCGAATCACCGGTACAGCAGCCATTTTGGACGCCTCCAGCCACATGGGGATCATGGACGCCGCCATCTTGGACGACAGCCGGGACGCAACAGGCCCCCGACACCGCCTCATCTGATACCCGCAGCGACACACCGACCCCTACGCTGGCATCCGTTACACTGGACCAAGCGAGACCGCACCAACTGGCCAGTTCCACAATGGACATTAAGGTAAATGGTCACGATACAATCTGCCTTTTTGACTCTGGGAGCACGGAGAGCTTCATCCACCCCGACACGGTGCGGCGTTGCTCTCTCCCAGTCCTGCCTGCGCAACAGCGGATTTCTATGGCCTCCGAGTCCCAGTCGGCGGACATCGGCGGCTACTGCGTGGTGACACTCGTAGTAGACGGGACCGTGTACGATCATTTTAAACTTCTGGTCCTGCCTGACCTCTGCGCTGCCGTCCTGCTGGGGTTAGATTTTCAGTGCCACCTTAAAAGTGTTACGATGGCGTACGGTGGACCCCTACCCCCACTCACAGTCCGCAGCCAGCAGCTTCCAAATTGCCCGCCGCGCACCAGGTGCAACCTCTCCACACTCAGAGTCACCCCCCCACCACTGTTTGCTAACCTCACCCCCGACTGTAAGCCCATCGCCACAAAGAGCAGGCGATACAGTGCCGGGGACAGGGTTTTCATTAAAACCGAAGTGGAGCGGCTCCTGAAAGAAGGGATTATTGAGGGCAGCACCAGCCCCTGGCGAACCCAGGTTGTGGTCGTTAAGACCAGCGAGAAGCAGCGCCTGGTCATCGACTACAGCCAGACAATAAATCGCTACACCCTGCTGGACGCCTACCCACTCCCCCGTATAGCTGATATGGTCAACCAGATCGCGCAGTACCGCGTCTTCTCGACCATTGACCTGAAATCAGCGTACCACCAGCTCCCCATCCGCCCTGAGGACCGCCAGTACACTGCCTTTGAGGCAAACGGCCGCCTCTATCACTTCCTTAGGGTTCCCTTTGGCGTCACCAACGGGGTCTCCATCTTCCAAAGGGAGATGGACCGGATGGTAGATCAAAATGCGTTGCAGGCCACTTTCCCATATCTGGACAATGTGACCATCTGCGGCCGTGACTTGCAGGACCATGACGCAAACCTCAAAAAATTCCTCCGCACCGCCCAACTCCTAAACCTGACATATAACAAGGAGAAGTGCATATTCCGCACAAACCGCCTCGCCATCCTTGGCTGTGTTGTGGAACACGGAGTCATCGGCCCCGACCCCGACCGGATGCGTCCCCTTATGGAACTTCCACTGCCCCACTGCCTCAAGGCCCTGAAGAGGTGCCTAGGGTTTTTCTCCTATTACGCCCAGTGGGTCCCCTACTATGCGGACAAGGCCCGTCCGCTGATCAAGTCCACCTCTTTTCCCTTGACGGCAGAGGCCCGCTTAGCCTTCCGCCGTATCAAGGAGGACATTGCCAAAGCCACCATGCACGCAGTGGACGAATCCATCCCCTTCCAGGTGGAAAGCGACGCGTCCGACTTTGCCCTGGCCGCTACCCTCAATCAGGCGGGGAGACCCGTGGCCTTCTTTTCACGAACCCTCCAAGGCCCGGAGACCAGACACTCCGCTGTTGAGAAGGAGGCCCAGGCGATTGTGGAGGCTGTGCGTCATTGGAGGCACTACCTGGCCGGAAAACGATTTACCCTGCTCACTGACCAGCGTTCAGTTGCTTTTATGTTTAACAACAAGCAGAGGGGCAAAATCAAAAATGACAAGATCTTGAGGTGGAGAATCGAACTTTCCACCTACAACTACGAGATCTTGTACCGGCCCGGGAAGCTAAATGAACCCCCGGATGCGCTATCGCGTGGCACCTGCACCAGCGCGCAGATCGATAGACTACGGGTCCTCCACAATGACCTCTGCCACCCGGGGGTCACCAGGTTCTTCCACCTCATCAAGGCCCGCAACCTGCCTTACTCTATTGAGGAGGTCAGGACCATGACCAGGAACTGCCAAGTCTGCGCTGAGTGCAAACCACACTTTTATAGACCAGACAGGGCCCACCTGATAAAAGCCACTCGCCCCTTCGAGCGCCTGAGCGTTGATTTTAAAGGGCCTCTCCCCTCCTCCGACCGCAATGTGTACTTCCTCAATATTATTGATGAGTACTCCCGTTTCCCGTTCGCCTTCCCCTGCCCGGACATGACCAGTGCCACGGTCATTAAATGTCTGAACAACCTCTTCACCCTGTTCGGCTTCCCCAGCTATATCCATAGCGACCGGGGCTCATCGTTTATGAGCGACGAACTCCGTCAGTACCTGCTAACTAGGGGTATTGCCACAAGCAGGACCACCAGTTACAACCCCCGGGGGAACGGACAGGTGGAAAGAGAAAATGCGACAGTTTGGAAGGCCGCCCTGCTAGCCTTAAAGTCTAGGGGCCTTCCGACCTCCCGCTGGCAGGATGTGCTCCCCGATGCACTCCACTCTATTCGGTCACTGCTCTGCACTGCCACTAACGCCACCCCCTCATGAGAAAATGTTCGTCTTCCCAAGGAAGTCCACATCAGGGACATCGCTACCGCCATGGCTGACGTCCCCAGGGCCGGTCCTACTGAGAAGACACGTGAGGACCCATAAAACGGACCCCCTGGTCGAGAGGGTCGACCTCCTCCACGCCAACCCCCAGTATGCTTACATCGCATACCCGGACGGGCGGGAGGACACAGTCTCCATAAGAGACCTTGCACCCTCGGGGACCACAGTAACCCACTACCCACTACCACCCCCCCCACGATCCGATATCCAGCCCCAGCAGACGGCAGGCCTGGGCCCCGCGACCCGCTCGACATCTACGAGGACGACACGCCTGTGCCACAGCCTACGCTGGACTCGACGCCGGAAGCTTCACTACCCCTGCCGTCGCCACGCCGATCACAGCGGCAGACAAGACCTCCGGAGAGACTCCAATACACTAACTTTTAATACACTTCACCCCGCCGGATTCAATTTTAAACAAGGGGTGAATGTGGTAAACCACTGTTTGTATTCCTGTTTGTATTCCACTGTGTACATGCCTGGACATGCCTCGGCTGACTCCTCCCACAGGTCCTAGTATAAAGGTGACTGCTCCCCAGCCCTTGGTATCCTGGACCGGTCGACCACTCGAGGCAGACCTCCATTCTGTTGTTAATAAAAGCCTTTAGTTACTCTTCTAACTCTCAGTCTTTTATGAGTAATTGATAGCGCATCAGAGATTCAGCAGGTTACATATTTAATATATGCACTTCCAATAATTAACTGCCAATAACACAATCAATAATCCATCTATGTGAAAATTATATAGCAACTGCTCTGTGCACTAACAATTACTATCAGTACACATACTGAGTAATAACTGAATAAAACAACCCTATAAAAATGAGAAAACTATTAAAGATAACAAATACCTTGAAGGGACTTTAAAGCAACAGTCTATCTTCATGTTTTAGGTGATATTTAGAAAGCAAGCTGAAGTGCTGTCCTTACAGTTTTGGATATCTGTTCCCCCAGTTAGATTAGTGTACTATAAATCTCACCCCGCTGATAATTATTCTGTATCTATAACCACTGTCAAAAATATTCAACCAGTAGTACTTGAAAACTTACCTCTCATTGTCTGCCCCCCGCCCCCCACTACCCCACAGCCGTGGACAGTTCCAACTAACTTACTGCCATGATTGTTGAGTAGATTGGGTGGATTCTGTACAGCCGTACATACCTTGATATAATTTACTCATACGTAGTCATCATTTTTCCTGGTTGATCATAATTCATGAGGACTAATCTGATTTCGAGAAGTCAGACCGACTCGAGATTCAAAATACTTAGTTAAACCACTGAAAATGCAAATTCAATTTATGATGTCATGACATTCCCTCCATTGGGTTGCAAGCTTGCTACCACCTCCACTGGGCAGGTATTGTCTACATCACAGAAAAACCCAGACAGTATTTGTAATGATGCAAAGTGTTTTGATTATCCACAGATAAATCGTTGGCTGCAGCCTTACTGTAAGCTACACTTCAAATTACAAATAAAAACTAGTAATACTTTTTTAAACATTTTTTTCATGTTTTCACTTAGGGAAGTGTCGGCAACCCCGAAAGTTGTAGTCCCGCCTCCTACACACCTCCTCAATGAAAAGCCAGCCCACTGACTCTTTCAGGGATGCAGTTCCCACAGGTGGTGGAACCTTCCAGTAACTCACCCATGTGAGCCTGGAAAGTCAGTGTCAACAGACTATGTGACCTCCTGGGGGGGGAGGGGGAGGGAGGGGTTGGGAGGAAAGGGGGTTGGTGAAGCATCAGAGCCATACTTGATCCTGTCCTCCTCATGTGGCCGATATAGACCCATTACCAGAACAGCAGCTACTGTGCTGAAGAAACTTTGCATCAGCTGTTTCAACAGTTACAACTCCTCCCAGGATGTCATTATTTACCAAAGGCTCTCAGAACTTTAACGCTCAGACATGGCCCATCTTTTACAGTACGGCATACCAGTTAGTATCTAGAGACACCTTTCACTTTCTTAGCCCCCAGAGACATTGGGGCAAATTATGTCATAACTAGCACCCTGGCTGAGATCAGGAGTTGACAGAATTACCTGGTGCTATGAGCCATTGCGGAAGCCTACATATTATTCTCATATTTAACAAACAAAGATTCCAATTCTGTTCCTATTTTCACAATGCCATATTTCAGATAATAGCCAGAAATGTAAAAGACAAATAATTTTAGTTAGGATTCTCATACCGGCCATGAATAAATTACTATTATTCTGTCACCTGGACTGAATTCCAATCATGTCGGAGAGGTGACAAAACAGTTTAAATTACTGCAGCACCAAATCACTCCACTTGCTTTTATTTTACGTTGCCTCATTAAACCTAGATTTGATCCACTCAAAAGGCGTAACATATGCAATACATAACTAAAATTTAGTAAATGATTGTCTGAAGATACCATACATCATCACAATATCTACATCAGTGTTGTCCAATACGTTAGCCACCAGCCACGTGGCTAATTGCATTTCCGATTACTAAATAAAAAATGAACAATAGACACCGTCCTTAGGCATGTTTGCCATCATATGCATGTGTACTTTAACCTTTTTGTACGTTTCTTGATAAAATTGTATGATGAAAAGTAGGGTGTGTGTTTTTTGATCAATGTGAATGCTTTACTTCCTTGGTTATTGAATAGTGGTAGATATTTGTTAAGTAAATATACACATATGAAGTACATTTAGCTGTATTGTGTGAGCGCACGTCAGGTGTTTTTCTACAAGAATTTTTGCATATGGCTAAAACGATTTAGCCGTAACTACACCTGTGGCTAGTTAGCAATTGTTATTGGACAATACTGGTCTACAGACAGTTCAGTTACTCAAATCAAATGGAAAGATCCAAATTAATGCTTACAGACATATGATAATTTGTGATAAAACAATTTGATCAAACTGGAGAACTAATGATTATAATACTCTCCACTGTATCTTAAGAAAAACTGTGCCAATATACTGAAATCTACAGTAACCAAGCTTGAGATAAATACTGCTTAAAACAAATTCAAAATACAATTCCTTGAATATTGAATACGGACTACAATGCCCAAGTGGGCACATAGCCTGCACACACAATATTCCAATCAGTATCCCTTACGGGTACAGCAGTGCAGTGATTATGTTATTGAACTAGTAATCCAGAAAATGCAAGTTCAAATCACACCATGGCAGTTTGAGAATGTGAATTCATTTTTTTTTAAATCTGGAAATAAAAGAAAACTGGTATCAGTAAAAGTGACGATGAAGCTGTTGGATTATCGTAAAAAAAATGGTTCACGAATGTCCTTTAGGGAAAGAAACCTTACCCGGTCAGACTTAGATGTGACTCCAGTGACTCTTAGTTGCTCTGTAAAGTGGCCTAGCAAGCCACTCAGTTCCATCAAACCGCTACAAATAATACTACAGTGGTTCATGAAAGTAGGCCCACCACCAGCAACTCGGAACAAGGGATAGGCAATCAATGCCGGCCTTGCCAGTGACACCCACATCCTGAGAATGAATATTTAAAAATACAACACTGGTAAGCACTGCACAAGCTCTTGGGCATACCATTACATGTTACCTCATGAAACAATATATTTTATTAATTTATTTTTTAAGTTCCAAGTGAACCACCTTGACTGATATAAGCAGGTCTATGATAGCTGATTGAAATAAAAGTTGTTGATATGGTTGAAGCCCAAAGAAAAAAAACTTACATTTATATAGCAGCATTCATATTCTTAGGATGTGCCAAAGTAGTTCACAGCCAATGAAGTACTTTTGGAATGCAGTTACTTTGTTGTATAGGAAAAGATGGTACTTAATTTGCACACAGCAATGTCCCACAAACAGCAAGGAGATAAATAACCAGATAATCTACTTTTGTTGGTGTTGGTTGAGGGATAAATGTTGGCCATGAAACTGGGAGAACTCCCCTGTTCCTCTTCTAATCGTGCCATGGGATCTTTTATATTCACCTTAGAGGGAAGACGAGGGCCTCGGTTTAATGTCTCATCTGAAAGACAGCACCTCGAACAGTGCAGCACTCCTATGTACTTGAAACCTGCAGTGGGTTTTGAACCCATGGTCTTCTGATTCAGAGACAAAACTGCTCCCATTGAGCCAAGGCTAACACCCAAAGAAATAAGATAACAGGAAGTCATACAGCAACCAGTATTAATTCAATATAATGTAGCACAACTAAAAAACAGGCCTGATCAATGCTACACATAATACAATACAGCTACCATGAAATCTTGCGAGTTTAATTTTGAAATACATGTTTGCATATTAATATAATAGCAGCAAATTACAAAAGTTCAACGTTTCAAAAATCCATGAAACGTCTTTTAAAAAAATAGAAGTCTCAATAAATTTGCCCTGCTTTAAGGAACAAGATCCATGACCAAGAATCCTGTTGGCCTACATTTTCTCTACAACACAGGTATGCTTGCATTTTCTAATCTGCTCCAGTACATCCCAAGCCCCGCTCCTGGACATCCCAAGCCCCGCTCCTGGACACACCAAGCCCCGCTCCAGTGCAATTCAAACCCTGCTCCAGTACATCCCAAACCCCGCTCCTGGACATCCCAACCCTGCTCCAGTACGGAATCAATCCCATTCCTCAATAATGCGAGCGATTTAATCCGGATCCCGGTAGGAACTCCAGACCCCGAGCCAGACATTAATTCTAAGTGTTAACTCCAGTCGCCTCCCACCAGCTATCCGGGGTCCGGCTGGTGCTCTCCGGGAGGCAGAGACCAGGATTCACCCACGGCCCGGCACAGCTCCCTTCCCTTCCCCGCCCGGCCTGACCCCGTCCCGGCGCACCTCACCGGCCTGACCCCGGCCCCAACTCCGCGCTCCCGGCCCGGCCCGGCCCGGCCGCTGCCGACACTCACCTCCTGCCCGCCGGATCCGTATCTCTCCTCCGGGCTGCCCAGCTCAGTCCGCCCACAGCGCCGCGATCCTTCCCGACCTGTTGCGGAGCCGCAGTGTCACAGCAATAACATGGCGCTGACAGGGGGGGGAGACAGGAAGAGGGCAGAGAGAGAAAGAGAAACAGGGGGAGGAGTCAGAGTGAGAGAAACAGGGGGAGGAGTCAGAGAGAGAGAAACAGGGGGAGGAGTCAGAGAGAGAGAAACAGGGGGAGGAGTCAGAGAGAGAGAAACAGGGGGAGGAGTCAGAGAGAGAGAAACAGGGGGAGGAGTCACAGAGAGAAACAGGGGGAGGAGTCAGAGAGCGAAATGGGGAGGAGTCAGAAAGAGAAACGGGGAGGAGTCAGAGAGAGAGAGAAACAGGGGGAGGAGTCAGAGAGAGAAACGGGGAGGAGTCAGAGAGAGAGAAACAGGGGGAGGAGTCAGAGAGAGAGAAACAGGGGGAGGAGTCAGAGAGAGAAACAGGGGGAGGAGTCAGAGGGAGAAACAGGGGGAGGAGTCAGAGAGAGAGAAACAGGGGGAGGAGTCAGAGAGAGAGAAACAGGGGGAGGAGTCAGAAAGAGAAACAGGGGGAGGAGTCACAGAGAGAGAAACAGGAAGAGGAGTCAGAGAGAGAGAAACAGGGGGAGGAGTCAGAGAGAGGGAAACAGGGGGAGGAGTCAGAGAGAACGAAACAGGGGGAGGAGTCAGAGAGAGAGAAACAGGGGGAGGAGTCAGAGAGAGAGAAACAGGGGGAGGAGTCAGAGAGCGAAACAGGGAGGAGTCAGAGAGAGAGAAACAGGGAGGAGTCAGAAAGAGAAACAGGGGGAGGAGTCAGAGAGAGAGAAACAGGAGGAGGAGTCAGAGAGAGAGAAACAGGGGGAGGAGTCAGAGAGAGAGAATCAGGGGGAGGAGTCAGAGAGAGAGAAACAGGGGGAGGAGTCAGAGAGTGAAACAGGGAGGAGTCAGAAAGAGAAACGGGGAGGAGTCAGAGAGAGAGAAACAGGGGGAGGAGTCAGAGAGAAACGGGGGAGGAGTCAGAGAGAGAGAAACAGGGGGAGGAGTCAAATATAGTGAAACAGGGTGAGGAGTCAGAGAGAAACAGGGGGAGGAGTCAGAGAGCAAAACGGGGAGGAGTCAGAAAGAGAAACAGGGGAGGAGTCAGAGAGAGAGCGAAACAGGGGGAGGAGTCAGAGAGAGAAACAGGGGGAGGAGTCAGAGAGAGAGAAACAGGGGGAGGAGTCAGAGAGAGAAACAGGGGGAGGAGTCAGAGAGCAAAATGGGGAGGAGTCAGAAAGAGAAATGGGGAGGAGTCAGAGAGAGAGAAATGGGGGAGGAGTCAGAGAGAGAAACGGGGGAGGAGTCAGAGAGAGAGAAATGGGGGAGGAGTCAGAGAGAGAAACGGGGGAGGAATCAGAGAGAGAGAAACAGGGGGAGGAGTCAGAGAGAGAGAGAAACAGGGGGAGGAGTCAGAGAGAAACGGGGGAGGAGTCAGAGAGAGAGAAACAGGGGGAGGAGTCAAATATAGAGAAACAGGGTGAGGAGTCAGAGAGAAACAGGGGGAGGAGTCAGAGAGCAAAACGGGGAGGAGTCAGAAAGAGAAACAGGGGAGGAGTCAGAGAGAGAGAGAAACAGGGGGAGGAGTCAGAGAGAGAAACAGGGGGAGGAGTCAGAGAGAGAGAAACAGGGGGAGGAGTCAGAGAGAGAAACAGGGGGAGGAGTCAGAGAGCAAAATGGGGAGGAGTCAGAAAGAGAAACAGGGGGAGGAGTCAGAGAGAGAGAAATGGGGGAGGAGTCAGAGAGAGAAACGGGGGAGGAGTCAGAGAGAGAGAAACAGGGGGAGGAGTCAGAGAGTGAGAAACAGGGGGAGGAGTCAGAGAGAGAAACAGGGAGGAGTCAGAGAGAGAGAAACAGGGGGAGGAATCAGAGAGAGAGAAACAGGGGGAGGAGTCAGAAAATGAAAAGCGGGGAGGAGTCAGAAAATGAAAAGCGGGGAGGAGTCAGAAAATGAGAAACAGGGGTGTGATGAAATATGTCATTCATCAGACTCTGTAGTTAACTACATATATTGTATTGCCTGCTCCGGTGTTTTACCTTGTATTGTGTATAGTGCACCGCCCCCTTTGTGTGTCGGCTCCGCCCATACCTGGCCCTACTTAAGACAAGCCCAGGCTTGTCTTGCAGCAGAACAGCAAAAAGCTAGGTGAAGACACAGGCATCTGTCTTTGCTAATAAAAGCCTTGTTTTATTCAGTTAACTTTGAGTCTTGAAGTTATTGAGGCGCATCAATTTTATTAGCAAACTTTTAACAATGGATCAACTTTTGAAACTGGAACGCTTGGATTTGGACCCGCATGCTTCGGATGCATCGGCACGGTTTGGATACTGGTTCCAGTGCTTGGAATTTTTTATGGCCAACTCCGAAGCCGTCACAGCCTCTAAAGCCACCGGAGATGTGAAACTCGGGATCCTGCAGAATCGGGTAAGTCACCGGGTATTTCCACTCATCCAAGACGCCGCCACCTACCTGGATGCCTGCAACATTCTAAAGGCCCACTATCAGCGGCCTACCAATGAGGTGTACGCCAGGCATCTGCTTGCTACCTGCACACAGCGACCCGGAGAGTCGCTAGAGGACTTTCTAGTCACCCTAAAAGTGCTTGGCAAAGACTGCAAATGCAAAGACGTGAAAGCCACGGTATACACAGACGAGCTTATTCGGGATGCCTTTATCGCAGGCCTTAGCTCTAATTACATCCGGCAGAGACTGCTAGAGAAAACGGGCCTAGATCTGACACAGGCTGTGGACACAGCGCGATCGCTGGATGTGGCTCAGAAGAACTCTGACTCCTACTCGTCAGGCCGCGCGGCCCACGCCGCCTGTTTCCCCGCCCGGTAGCCCAACACCGTCGGGGCCCTGCTCTCCCCCCAGAAGCCCTACGACCGCCGCGATGCATCGGGGCCCCAAATGCTACTTCTGCGGGCAGCCGAAGCACACCAGGAACCTGTGCCCGGCGAAAGGCACCACCTGCTGTAAGTGCGGTAAGAAGGGGCACTTTGGGAAGGTGTGCAGAGGGAACCCCGCAGGCAAAACCGCCACCGCCGCGTGCGCGCCGTGGGAGCGGCCATCTTGGACGCCATCTTGTCCGACCTCGTGGGGTCCGCCATCTCGCGAGCAGACGTCGTGGACGCCATCTTACCCGGCCTCGTGTGGCCCACCATCTTGTCCCGATCAGGGCCCTACAGTGGCGTCGATCACAGTGGACCAGTCCAGACCACACCCACTATTCAAATCGATGGTGGACATCGAGGTAAACGGGTACAAGGTTAAATGTTTAATTGACAGCGGGAGCACGGAGAGCTTCATTCACCCTGACCTGGTACAACGACTCTCTCTAACTATAGTCCCTACTCAGGGCACGATCTCTATGGCCGACAAAACCCAGATATCGACTATTGCGGGTTACTGCGCGGTACGATTGTCCGTTAAAGGCACGGTATATAATAATTTTAAACTGTTAATTATGAAGGATTTATGTGTGAGCGTGATCTTGGGCCTGGATTTCCAGTGCCACCATCAAAGCATCACGCTCAATTTTGGTGGGACCCAGCCGCCCCTCACAGTGTGCGGTCTGGCTACCCTGAAGGTAAAGCCGCCTTCGCTATTCGCAAACCTTACCCCTAACTGCTGGCCAATAGCGACCAAAAGCAGGAGGTACAGCTGGGAGGACAGGCGGTTTATCGCGACCGAGGTAGACAGGCTCCTGAGGGAGCGCATTATTGAACGCAGCAACAGCCCGTGGCGCGCCCAAGTGGTGGTGGTGAGGGGTAGCGAGAAGAAACGGATGGTGATTGACTATAGTCAAACAGTCAACATCTATACCCAACTAGACGCCTACCCGCTACCCCGCATATCCGAGATGGTGAACTAAATCGCCCAATACCGGGTGTTCTCCACTATCGACCTCAAGTCAGCGTACCACCAGCTCCCTATCAGACCAGAGGACCGTTCGTACACCACCTTCGAGGCAAACGGACGCCTCTACCAGTTCCTCAGAGTCCCCTTTGGGGTGACGAATGGGGTCTCGGTCTTTCAGAGGGAGATGGACCGCATGGTCGATGACCACCACTTGCAGGCAACCTTCCCCTATCTCGACAACGTCACCATCTGCGGCCACAACCAACAGGACCACGACTCAAACCTCGCGAGGTTTCTGAAAACCGCACAAAAACTCAACCTCACCTACAACGAGGACAAGTGCGTTTTCAACACCATGCGCCTCTGCATACTAGGCAGCGTGGTGGAGAATGGGGAAATCGGACCAGACCCCGACCGATTGCGCCCCCTACGGGAGCTGCCCCTGCCCAACACTCCCAAAGCCCTGAAAAGGTGCCTGGGGTTATTCTCGTATTATGCCCAATGGGCCCCTAACTACTCCGATAAAGCCCGCCCACTCTTGAAAGCATCCTCTTTCCCGCTCTCTGCTGAGGCCCATGCTGCCTTCAAAAGCATTAAGCAGGATATTGAGCGGGCCACGCTACAGGCAGTGGACGAGAACACTCCCTTTCAAGTGGAAAGTGATGCGTCTGACTTTGCCTTGGCGGCCACCCTCAACCAGGCGGGGCGGCCCGTAGCTTTCTTCTCAAGGACCCTCCAAGGGCCCGAGATCAGACACTCCTCCGTGGAAAAGGAGGCCCAAGCCATCGTGGAGGCAGTGCGCCACTGGCGGCACTACCTAGCCGGCAAACGCTTCACCCTACTTACCGACCAGTGGTCGGTAGCGTTTATGTTCAATAATAAACAGAGGGGGAAGATTAAAAATGATAAGATTCTTAGGTGGCGGATCGAGCTCTCCACCTTCGAGTACGACATCATATACCGGCCGGGGGCCCTTAACGAATCCCCCGATGCCCTCTCACGAGGGATGTGTGCCAACACCACCGGGGATCAGCTACAGACCCTCCACAACGACCTCTGCCACCCAGGGGTCACACGGCTGTTCCACTTCATAAAGTCCCGCAACTTACCCTACTCGATTGAGGAAGTTTGGTCTCTGACCAGGAACTGCCGCACTTGCGCTGAGTGCAAGCCTCGGTTCTGCCGCCCTGATAGAGCCCACCTAATCAAAGCTACACGGCCCTTTGAGCGGCTTAGCTTAGATTTCAAGGGCCCCCTCCCGTCCGTCGACCGCAATGTTTACTTCCTGAACATTGTGGACGAATACTCCCGTTTCCCATTCGCCTTCCCCTGCCCAGACATGACCAGCGCCACGGTCATTAAATGCCTCAACAGCCTGTTCTGCCTGTTTGGTATGCCAAGCTATATCCACACGGATAGGGGGGCGGCCTTCATGAGTGAAGAGCTACGCCAGTACATGCTGTCCAAGGGGATTGCCACGAGCCGTACCACCAGCTACAACCCCCGGGGTAACGGTCAGGTGGAGCGAGAGAACGGGACAGTATGGAGGGCAGTCACTCTAACTCTAAGGACCAAGGGCCTCCCTATCTCCCGTTGGCAGGAAGTCCTCCCAGATGTGCTCCACTCAATACGGTCACTATTGTGTACCGCCACTAATGCCACGCCTCATGAGCTAATGTTTGTGTTTCCCCGGAAATCCACCTCAGGCGTATCCATACCGTCATGGCTCTCCGCCCCAGGTCTGGTACTTTTGCGGAAGCATGTGAGGGGCCACAAGACGGACCCTCTCGTGGAGCCAATGCACCTGCTCCACGCCAACCCACAATATGCGTATGTCCGGCACGCCGACGGACGGGAGGACACTGTGTCCATAAGAGACTTCGCCCCAGCCGGTAACAACAGCAACAACGACAACGACTACTACAACAACAACAGCAACAACGACAACAACCACAACAACTATTACCCACCCACTCCACCCACTATTCTTTCATCACCCCCAGAAGAACACCAGCCAACGTTATCCCCACCACCTACTCCTTCAACAACCCCGGTGGCGCCCCCGGCAGAGACCCAGGAGGTCACCCGGGACACCCAGCCGGCACCCGCGGCACCGCAACCATTACGTCGGTCACAGAGGACTATCACACCCCCGGACAGACTAAATCTGTAGAAGGGGTGAATGTGATGAAATATGTCATTCATCAGACCCTGTAGTTAACTACATATATTGTATTGCCTGCTCCGGTGTTTTACCTTGTATTGTGTATAGTGCACCGCCCCCTTTGTGTGTCGGCTCCGCCCATACCTGGCCCTACTTAAGACAAGCCCAGGCTTGTCTTGCAGCAGAACAGCAGAAAGCTAGGTGAAGCCACAGGCATCTTTCTTTGCGAATAAAAGCCTTGTTTTATTCAGTTAACTTTGAGTCTTGAAGTTATTGAGGCGCATCAAGGGGGAGGAGTCAGAGAGTGAGAAACCGAAGGGGAGGTGTCAGAGAGGGAGACACGGGGAGGAGTCAGAGAGTGAGAAACAGAGGGGGAGGAGTCAGAGAGTGAGAAACAGGGGGAGGAGTCAGAGAGTGAGAAACGGGGAGGAGTCAGAGAGTGAGAAACAGGGGGAGGAGTCAGAGAGTGAGAAACGGGGAGGAGTCAGAGAGTGAGAAACAGGGGAAGGAGTCAGAGTGAGAAACAGGGGGAGGAGTCAGAGAGAGAAACAGGGGAGGAGTCAGAGAGTGAGAAACAGAGGGGGAGGAGTCAGAGAGTGAGACATGGGGAGGAGTCCGAGAGAGAAACGGGGAGGAGTCAGAGAGTGAGAAACGGGGAGGAGTCAGAGAGTGAGAAACGGGGAGGAGTCAGTGAGTGAGAAATGGGGGGTGGAGTCAGAGAGTGAGAAACAGAGGGGGATGAGTCAGAGAGTGAGAAACAGAGGGGGCGAGTCAGAGTGAGAAACAGGTGGAGGAATCAGTGTGTGAGAAACGGGGAGGAATCAGAGAGTGAGAAACAGGGGGAGGAGTCAGAGAGTGAGAAACAGAGGGAGGAGTCAGAGTGAGAAATGGGGAGGAATCAGAGAGAGAGGAAACAGGGGGAGGAATCAGAGAGTGAGAAACAGGGGGAGGAGTCAGAGAGTGAGAAACAGGGGGAGGAGTCAGAGAGAGAGAAACGGGGAGGAGTCAGAGAGTGAGAAACGGGGCGGAGTCAGAGTGAGAAACAGGGGGAGGAGTCAGAGAGAGAGAAACAGGGGGAGGAGTCAGAGAGAGAGAAACAGGGGGAGGAGTCAGAGTGAGAAATGGGTAGGAGTCAGAGTGAGAAATGGGGAGGAATCAGAGAGTGAGAAATGGGGAGGAGTCAGAGAGAGAGAAACAGGGGGAGGAGTCAGAGAGAGAGAAACAGGGGGAGGAGTCAGAGAGAGAGAGAAACGGGGAGGAGTCAGAGAGTGAGAAACGGGGAGGAGTCAGAGAGTGAGAAATGGGGAGGAATCAGAGAGTGAGAAATGGGGAGGAATCAGAGAGAAACGGGGAGGAGTCAGAGAGAGAGAAACAGGGGGAGGAGTCAGAGTGAGAAACAGGGGGAGGAGTCAGAGAGTGAGAAACGGGGAGGAGTCAGAGAGAGAGAAACAGGGGGAGGAGTCAGAGAGAGAGAAACAGGGGGAGGAGTCAGAGAGAGAGAAACAGGGGGAGGAGTCAGAGAGAGAGAAACAGGGGGAGGAGTCAGAGAGTGAGAAATGGGGAGGAATGAGAGAGAGAGAAACGGGGAGGAGTCAGAGAGTGAGAACAGGGGAAGGGGTCAGAGACTGAAACGGGGAGGAGTCAGAGAGTGTGAAACAGCGAATGGAGTCAGAGAGAGAAACAGGGGGAGGAGTCAGAGAGTGAAACAGCGAGTTCAGTCAGAGAGTGAGAAACAGAGGGAGAGGAGTCAGAGGGTCAGAAACAGTGAGTGGTGTCAGAGGGTCAGAAACAGAGGGAGGAGTCACACCACTTAGGTTAGGTAGTGGTACAGGTCTGGTTAGTGGTCAGTGACAGGAGGGCGTGACTACAACTCAGGCAGGTTAGGGTACCCCAGGTGAAGTGCTGGAGGAACCTCAGCGTTTGTCCTTATCCAACAGGTATGAGGTTCTTGGTGCCTGTGTAGATGAGAAAAAAGCCTGCAGGATGGATGAGTAAGCTGACCGTGGCACCATGGTGCAGGAGGCCATTCAAGTGGGGTCAAAGACAAATCATCGCGGCTGGAGCAGAACTTGGTGTGGGAAGGGGAGGATCCAGTTGTCGTGGTCCACGTAGGATCCAACGACATAGGTAGAACTAGGAATTAAGTTCTGCTGAGAGAGTTTGAGGAGTTGGGGTCCAAATTAAAAAGCAGAACCTCAAAGGAAATAATCTCTGGATTGTTACCTGAGGCACACGTCAATTGGCATAGGGATAAGCAGATTAGAAGGTTAAATGCATGGCTCAAAGAGTGGTGTGGGAGGCAGGGATTTTGCTTCATGGGGCACTGGCACCAGTACTGGGGAAAGAGGGAGCTGTTCCATTGGGACGGGCTCCACTTAAACCGGACTGGAACCAGTGTCCTGGCAAATTGAATAACTAGAGCAATAGATAGGGCTTTAAACTAATGAAGGTTGGTGGCGGGGTGGGGGAGGCGGGGGGGAGGATTCAGAAAAGAGTAAATTTAAAAGCAGTGAGAGAAATGTCAAGGCTCTAGAGCAGAGCAGTTTTGGGTAAAAATAAGCAGAGTGGGTCAGGAAGGGACAGAGAGAGAAACAAAAGTAATAGGGCATCAGTGACTAAGGTGACTTCAAGGAAAAATAGAAAAAAGTCAAAGTTAAAGGCACTATATCTGAATGTGCGAAGCATTCGCAACAAAATAGATGAATTAATAGCACAGAGAGAAATTAATAGGTTTGATCTAATAGCCATTGTGGAGACGTGGTTGCAAAGTGACCAAGGTTGGGAACTAAATATTGCAGGATGTTTAACTTTTAGAAGAGATAGGCAAAATGGAAAAGGAGGAGGGGTAGCCCTATTAATAAAGGATGGGATAAAGACAGTAGAGAGAAAAGATCTTGGCTCTGAAAATCAAGAAGTAAAATCAGTTTGAGTGGAGCGAAGAAACAGCAAGTGGCAGAAAACATTGGTGGGAGTTGTTTATAGGCCCCCAAATAGTAGTTGTGATTTAGAGCAGAGTATAAATCAGGAAATTAGAGGCACATGTAACAAGGGTAATACAGTAATCATGGGGGACTTTAATCTACACATAGACTGGGCAAACCAAATTTGCAGTAATAGTGTGGAGGACAAATTCATGGAATGTATACAAGATAGTTTTCTAGATCAGTATGTTGAGGAACCAACTAGGGAACAGGCTATTTTAGATCTAGTATTGTGCAATGAGAAAGGGTTAATTAAAAACCTTGTAGTAAAGGGGCCCTTAGGGAAGTAAATGTTGGTCCCTTAGAGGATGAGACCGGGAAATTAATGGTGGGAAACATGGAGATGGCAAAAACGCTGAACAAATATTTTGTATCAGTCTTTACGGTAGAGGACACTAAGAATAGCCCAACACTGGACAAACAGGGGGCTCAAGGGGGGGAGGAGCTAAATACGATTAAAATCACTAAGGAAGTGGTACTTGGTAAAATAATGGGACTCAAGGCGGATAAATCCCCTGGACCTGATGATGGCTTACATCCTAGGGTCTTGAGGGAAGTGGCGTTAGGGATTGTGGATGCATTGGTAATAATTTTCCAAAACTCCCTGGACTCAGCAAAGGTCCCGGCAGACTGGAAAACTGCTAATGTAACACTCTTATTTAAAAAGGGTAGTAGGCAGAAGGCTGGAAACTATAGACCTGTTAGCCTAACATCTGTGGTTGGTAAAATGTTAGAGTCCATTATTAAGGAGACAGTAACGGGACATTTGGATAAACATAATTTAATATGACAAACTCAGCATGGTTTCATGAAGGGGAAGTCATGTTTGACAAATTTGCTTGAGTTCTTTGAGGAAGTAACATACAGGGTGAATAAAGGGGAACCAGTGGACGTAGTGTATTTAGACTTCCAAAAGGCGTTTGACAAGGTGCCACACAAAAGATTATTGCTCAAGATAAAAAATCACGGGATTGGGGGTAATATTCTGGCGTGGGTGGAGGATTGGCTCTCTAACAGAAAGCAGAGAGTTGGGATAAATGGTTCGTTCTCAGACTGGCAATCAGTAACTAGTGGTGTTCCGCAGAGGTCAGTGCTGGGTCCCCAACTCTTTACAATCTATATTAACGATTTGGAGGAGGGGGCCGAGTGTAACATATCAAAGTTTGCAGATGATACAAAGATGGGAGGGAAAGTAGTGAGTGAGGAGGACATAAAAAACCTGCAAAGGGACATAGACAGGCTAAGTAAGTGGGCAGAGATTTGGCAGATGGAATACAATACTGGAAAGTGTGAGGTTATGCACTTTGGCAGGAAAAATCATAGAGCAAGTTATTATCTTAATGGCAAGAAACTGGAAAGTACTGTAGTACAAAGGGATCTGGGGGTCCTGGTGCATGAAACTCAAAATGTTAGTATGCAGGTGCAGCAAGTGATTAAGAAGGCCAATGGAATGTTGGCTTTTATTGCTAGGGGGATAGAATATAAAAACAGGGAGGTATTGCTGCAGTTGTACAAGGTATTGGTGAGACCGCACCTGGAATACTGCATACAGTTTTGGTGTCCATACTTAAGAAAAGCCATACTTGCTCTCGAGTCAGTACAAAGAAGGTTCACTCGGTTAATCCCAGGGATGAGGGGGTGGTCATGTGAGGAGAGTTTGAGTAGATTGGGACTCTACTCATTGGCGTTCAGAAGAATGAGAGGCGATCTTATTGAAACATATAAGATTGTGAAGGGGCTTGATCGGGTGGATGCGGTGAGGATGTTCCCAATGTTGGGTGAAACTAGAACTAGGGGGCATAATCTTAGAATAAGGGGCTGCTCTTTCAAAACTGAGATGAGGAGAAACTTCTTCACTCAGAGGGTGGTAGGTTTGTGGAATTTGCTGCCCCAGAAAGCTTTGGAAGCTACATCATTAAATAAATTTAAAGCAGAAATAGATAGTTTCCTAGAAGTAAAGGGAATTAAGGGTTACGGGGAGCGGGCAGGAAATTGGACATGAGTCTAGGTTCGGAATGGTCATGGCCCTGTGGGTAGTGGAGCGGGCCCAGGGGCCGTGTAGCCTGGTTCTGCTGCTACTTTTTGTGTTCTAATTCTGTGTTAGATTTCAGGAGATGGTTTTATTCCTGTTCCTGGCTGGGGTGGAGATCGCCTTTACAGAAGGTAAGTACTGTAGAAAATACAGGGACAGAGTGATCTCCTGGACAAGTTTCGATTGCCTAGATGGGTCGGAGAGGAATTTCCCAGATTTTTTTCTCCCAAATTGGCCATTGGGTTTTTTATCTGGTTTTTCGCCTCTCCCGGGAGATCACATGGGTTCGGGTGGGATGGAGAGTGATAGTAGATTTGAGGTTAGGATCAGATCAGCCATGATCTTATTGAATGGTGGAGCAGGCTCGAGGGGCCGATTGGCCTACGCCTGCTCCTATTTCTTATGTTCTTATGTTCTTATGACCATAACATGATAGAATTGGAGAAAATAATGGGACTGAAAGCCGATAAATACCCTGGAACTGATGGCCTACATCCTAGGGTTTTGAAAGAGTTGGCCATAGAGATAGTGGATGCATTGGTTGTCATCTTCCAAAATTCCATTAATCTCTGGATTGTTAACTGAGACACACGCGGTTCCCGCGGATTGGAAGGTAGCAAATGTAACCCCACTATTTAAGAAAGGAGGGAGAGAGAAAACAGGGAACTACAGACCAGTTAGCCTGATATCAGTTGTCGGGAAAATGCTAGAATCTATTATTAAGGACGTGGTAACAGGGCACTTAGAAAATAATAATAGGATTGGGCCGAGTCAACACGGATTTATGAAAGGGAAATCATGTTTGACAAATCTGTTAGAGTTTTTTGAGGTTGTAACTAGCAGAATGGATAAGGGGGAACTAGTGGATGTGGTGTATTTGGATTTTCAGAAGGCATTCGATAAGGTGCCACACAAGAGGTTATTAAACAAAATTAGGACTCATGGGATTGGAGGTAATATACTAGCATGGATTGAGAATTGGTTAACGGACAGAAAACAGGGAGTAGGAATAAATGGGTTATTTTCGGGTTGGCAGGCTGTAACTAGTGGGGTACCGCAAGGATCAGTGCTTGGGCCTCAGCTATTCACAATCTATAGCAATGATTTGGATGAGCGGACCAAATGTAATATATCCAAGTTTGCTGATGATACAAAGCTAGGTGGGAATGTGAGTTGTGAGGAGGATGCAAAGAGGCTTCAAGGGGATATAGACAGGCTAAGTGAGTGGGCAAGAACATGGCAAATGGAATATAATGTGGAGAAATGTGAAGTTATCCACTTTGGTAGGAAAATAGAAAAGCAGAGTATTTTCAAATGGTGAGAGATTGGGAAATGTTGGTGTTCAGAGGGACCTGGGTGTCCTTGTACATGAATCACAGAAAGTTAACATGCAGGTACAGCAAGCAATTAAGAAAGGAAATGGTATGTTGGCCTTTATTACAAGAGGATTTGAGTATAAGAGTAAAGATGTCTTATTGCAATTATATAGGGCCCTGGTGAGACCACACCTGGAGTGAGGGGGAGGAGTCAGAGAGTGGGAAACAGAGGAGGATTAGTCAGAGAGAGTGAGAACTAGAGGGGGAGGAGTCAGAGAGAGTGAGAAACAGAGGGAGATGTCAGAGAATGAGAAACATGGGGGAGGAGTCAGAGAGTGAGAAACGGAGCGGGAGATGTCAGAGAGTGAGAAACGGGGAGGAGTCAGAGGGAGTGAGAATAAGAGGTGGAGGAGTCAGAGCGTGAGAAACAGAGTGGGGAGGAGTCAGAGGGAGTGGGAAACAGGAGGGGAGGAGTCCGAGGGAGTGAAAATCAGAGGTGGAGGAGTCAGCAGGGGTGAGAAACAGTGTGGGAGGAGTTAGAAGGAGTGAGAAAGAAATGGGGCGGAATCAGCAGAAGTGGAAAACTGAGCAGTGAGGATCAAAGGAAGTGAAAAACAGAATGGGAGGATTCAGAGGGAGTGAGAAGCAGAGGGGGAGGAGTCAGAGGGAGTGAGAATCGGAGGGGGAGGAGTCAGCAGGAGTGAGAAACAGTGCGGGAGGTGTTAGAACGAGTGAGAAACAAATGGGGCGGAATCAGCAGAAGTGGAAAACTGAGCAGTGAGGATCAGAGGAAGTGAAAAACAGAATTGGAGAATTCAGAGGGAGTGAGAAGCAGAGGGGGAGGAGTCAGAGGGAGTGACTTTGACCCAGCAATGATGAAGAGAATGGCGATAAAGTCAGGATGGTGTGTGACTTGTTGGGGAAGGTGGAGATGTTTGATGGTGTTCCCATGCAGCTGCTGTCCTTCTCCTTCTCGGTAGTGGAGGTCACAGGTTTGGGGGATGCTGTCGTAGAAGTCTCAGAAAGTTGCTGCAGTGCATCCTATAGTTAGTACACATTGCAGCCATGATACTCTGGTGGTGGAGTGGGTGGATGTTTAGGCTAGTGAAAGAAGAGCTGACTAGCGGACTGCTTTGCTCTGGATGTTGAAGAATGTTTTGAGTCTTGTTGCAGCTGCACCCATCCAGGCAAGTTGTGGTGTATGTGCCTTTAAGAGCCCCTGTGTACTGTAATGCTGGTAATGGCCACTCGGGCTATATAAGCCTGTATAGTGTTTTGTATCTTTTAGTTCACCTCCAGACTTTGTCCAGTAAACACCTGTAAACCAACTCCTGCATTCCGTGTCTTCATTAACACACGGATACAACAGTGGCGACGAATTGGAAACGGACTTACCTGCAATTCGGCAGCACCTCAAGGAGATCGATTCCTCAGACGAAGGAAGAAGAAAAAAAAGAAAAAAAACTGTGGTTTCACCAGCTAGTCAGGCTGGTGGCAGGTACTGCAATAATCCTTTCTGGGCGGCGAGCTGGGGCTCGATCGGCTGGCTCTACAGTGGGGCCAAGCAGTGAAGGCGCAGGCAAAAAAATACGAAGGGTGGAGCACTCGGGAGACGGCCAGCTCTGCAAAGCAGGTCGGCGTTCGGACCACGCAGAGGGCGGAGAAAGTCCCAGAGAGTCCGGCGGGAACAAGTCTCCAACTATTAAAAATATTTGTCTAAATAAAAACCGCGGAGAACAGCGTTGTCAGCAGCAACAGCGGCGGGATAGCGCCATTTTTTTTTCAGCAAGGAAGAAAGGGAAGCGCAGGAGGCGCCATTTTTTTTTAAGGATGCCTAAGACTGGCAACATTACTACTTTCGATAGTGATGTAGAGGATTGGGCCACATATGTGGAAAGAGTGGAAGTATATTGCACAGCGAATGAAATAAAGGATGATAAAAAGGCATCGGTACTTCTAAATCTAATGGGCGCAAGGACATACAGGCTGTTACGAAACTTAATCACTCCAGCCAAACCAATGGACAAGAATTTTAAGGAGATTGTTGATACCCTACACTGCCAATTCGGGGCAGGACTGGCAGATTCTCTACGAGACAAATTCGTCTGCGGTCTCCTAAGTGAAGGAACACAAAAAAGGCTACTTTCTGAGAAAGATTTGACACTGGACAAGGCTTTCAGTGTAGCTGTATCATACGAAGCAGCAGCAAGAGGAGCTGCAGAGATACAGCAAAAGCCACAGGACTTCAGCACCCATGCAATAACACGGGGTTTCGAGAGATGTTATCGCTGCGGCAGATCCACCCATGACCAGAGGGACTGCTGGTTCAAGGACAAAGCATGCAGGCAATGCGGAAAGATGGGACACATTACATGTGTATGCCGATCTGGAAACAAAAAATCCACTGACAGAAAGAAAATCAATAAGGAAAAGTACAGAAAGGTACAAATGATGACGGACAGTAGCTCCGAAGACCAGAAGAGCGATAGCGACTCCGGAAACAAGAGACTAAGCTCTCTCAAATTACATAATGTAATTGCCAAAGAAGATTACCAGACCATTTGGGTTACCCTCACGATAGCGGGGTCCCCAGTTAAAATGGAGCTAGATACAGGATCAGCTCTGACCGTCATAAGTAGATGGGATTACGAGCGGCTATTTCCGCATATACCTTTGAAAGACACATCCATTATCTTGAAAACATATACGGGGCAGAAAGTATACCCCAAAGGGAAAATAAAGGTGCCTGTTGTATACAACGGCAAGGAAATACAGAAGTTGTATTTATACGTTCTGCAAGATGGTGGTCCACCGCTGTTGGGACATGAATGGATCAGGAAGATACGTTTAGACTGGCACTCCATTCAGGCACTGATGGTGACCAGTAAGAAAAAAAATTATGATGACATCATACCTG
The DNA here is from genome assembly GCF_052327205.1 of Somniosus microcephalus. Taxonomy (NCBI): domain Eukaryota; kingdom Metazoa; phylum Chordata; class Chondrichthyes; order Squaliformes; family Somniosidae; genus Somniosus; species Somniosus microcephalus. The sequence continues at coordinate 118,966,405 of NC_140995.1, forward strand.
AACGATTAAAAGACATCTTGGCCAACGCCAAAGAAGTGTTCCAACAGGAACTAGGAACCTTGAAAGGCATCACCGCCTCAATAAGGGTGGAAGATGCGGCAATTCCCAAGTTTTTTAAGGCAAGGCCGGTGCCATACGCAATTCGTCCAGCAGTCGAGGCAGAGCTGGAGTATTTGGAAAAGACAGGCGTGTTATCCAAGACAGATTGGAGCGAGTGGGCAACACCCATCGTCCCGGTCATGAAGAAAACGTTAAGTAATGATAAATCTGAAGAACAGAGAAAAATTCGCATCTGTGGGGACTTCAAGGTGACTGTAAACCCAGTCCTTCACACGGTACAGTATCCTCTTCTGAGGATAGAAGATATTTTCGCCTCACTATCCGGAGGGAAACGTTTCACAAAAATTGACTTGGCATAGGCATATCTACAGATGGAGGTTGAGGAGGCCTCTAAAAAGTATCTCACAATAAACACACACAAAGGCCTGTACCAGTACAATCGACTGGTTTTCGGAATAGCATCAGCTCCAGCTATCTGGCAAAGAGCTATGGAACAAGTCCTGCAAGGGATTCCTGGGACTCAATGCTACCTAGACGACATCCTTGTAACAGGAGAAAACGACAATGAACACCTTGCCAATTTGGAGAAGGTGCTCACTAGGCTGAGAGAACGGGGCCTACGAGCAAACCGCCCCAAGTGCGAATTTTTCCAGAAACAAATATCATATTGTGGCCACATAATTGATGAAGAAGGGTTGCATAAGTCCCCTGAGAAAATTGAAGCGGTCATAAAAGCACCAGCACCTGAAAATGTCTCACAATTAAGGTCGTTCCTGGGATTGATAAATTACTACCATAAATTTTTACCGAACTTGTCAACTGTTCTGCACCCTCTTAACGAACTGCTACAAACGGGAGTAATTTGGGAATGGAGCGAGGACTGTAAACGTGCCTTCCATAAATGTAAAGGCTTGATCACGTCCAAGGAAGTTTTGGCTCATTACAACCCATCACTGCCAATCAGACTGGCGTGCGATGCATCCCCTTACGGCGTAGGAGCGGTATTATCACATAGATTCCCTGATGGCTCAGAACGGCCGATAGCTTTTGCGTCACGCTCATTGAACTCAGCTGAGCGTAACTATGCCCAGATCGACAGGGAAACACTCAGCCTGGTATGGGGAGTGAAGAAATTCAACCATTACCTACACGGACAAAAATTTACCTTGTTGACTGACCATCAACCCCTCGTCTCCATATTCAACCCTAAAAAGGGCGTTCCCATTATGACAGCACAAAGGCTGCAGAGGTGGCCCCTTTTCCTAGGGGCACACCAATATGACATAGAATACAAAGGATCAAAACAGCATGGAAATGCTGACGGTTTATCACGTCTACCGTTGCCAACGGTAGAAGAGGCACCTACAGTGGACCCAGTGGAAATGTTCCACTCTACCATAGTAGAATGTCTACCAGTAACAAATTCTGCCATTGAAAAGGAAACGAGAAATGACCCGACTCTCTCACGAGTCTACGATTTAACGGTGAAGGGATGGCCAGCACATGGCGAACCACTGTTGCCAGCATTCTCGCAAAGAAGGGAACAGCTGTCAGTGTGCCGAGGAACCTTGATGTGTGGATCCAGAGTGGTGATTCCACCCAAACTCCAGGATAAAGTGCTAAAGGAGCTTCACGAGGGGCACCTGGGTGGAGTGAAAATGAAGAACCTAGCCAGAGCATTTGTGTGGTGGCCAGGTATCAATGGAGACATCGAAGAAATGACCAAGGGCTGTCTAGGATGCCAGAAGGTCCAAAACGCCCCACCACAAGCCCCTCTACATCCATGGGAGTGGCCCTCATCTCCATGGCAAAGGGTACATATCGACTTTGCTGGTCCATTTATGGACTCAATGTTCTTAATCGCGGTTGATGCACACTCCAAGTGGCCGGAGGTAATAAAGGTGTCCTCCACCACCACGGAAAAAACTATCACAGTATTAAGGACCATATTTGCCAGGAATGGGCTGCCTGAACAGATCTGTTCTGATAATGGACCACAATTTGTGTCCGAAGAATTCAGGAAGTTCTTAAAAAACAATGGGGTTAAGCACTACACATCCGCCCCATACCATCCCGCCACCAATGGATTGGCTGAAAGGTTTGTCCAGACCTTCAAGAAGGCCATAAAGGCCATGGGTAATGAAGACATAAATCTACAGCATAAGGTAGATAACTTCTTGTTTGCATACAGGAATTCAACACATATGGTTACAAACCAGACTCCCGCCATGATGTTTTTCAATAGAAGACTAAGATGCCGGCTGGATTTGATCAAGCCAAACATCAGAAGGGACGTAGAGAACCGGCAATTTCAAGGCATGAATGAAAGGCCAACTAGAACCTTCCAGATAGGTCAACAAGTTTTGGCCCGGGACTACCGTACCGAGAAATGGCAGCCTGGAACTATTTGCACACGACTAGGACCGCTGATGTATACCGTGGACATTGGAGAAAGCATAATAAGGCGCCATGCTGACCAGATCATAGAGTCATCCGAAAAGGGACAACCTACACCACAACTCTATACACCTGATGATGAAGCAGAGATACCCATAGTATCTACCTCCAATCCGGTGATGCTAGAACCAGATGAACCCGACACTGGCATTCCAGCCGAATCGACCTTGCCAAAAGAACCTACTACACCACCGAGGCGTTATCCGGACTGAGTCAGGAAGCCTCCAGAGAGACTGACTTATAATTGATTAACTGCAGCAATATGTATATTATTGTTCTTGTAAACATGTTAAATAACAATTACTTAAAATGTTATGTACTGGTTGTCTAAAAGGGGAGGAATTGTGGTGTATGTGCCTTTAAGAGCCCCTGTGTACTGTAATGCCGGTAATGGCCACTCGGCTATATAAGCCTGTATAGTGTTTTGTATCTTTTAGTTCACCTCCAGACTTTGTCCAGTAAACACCTGTAAACCAACTCCTGCATTCCGTGTCTTCATTAACACACGGATACAACACAAGTGAGAGTATTCCACCACACACCTGACTTGTGCCTTGTAGTGATAGAAAGGCTTTCAGGGAGTCAGAAGGTGAGCCACACACAGCAGAATACTCAGCCTCTGGCCTTCTACAGTAGCCACGGCACTTATGTGGCTGGTCCAGTTGTGTTTCTGATCAATGGTGACCTCCAGGATGTTGATAGTGAATGTCAAGGAGGTGGATCAGCTCTATCTTGTTGGAGATGTTCATTGTCTAGCACTTGTATAGCGTAAATGTTACTTGCCACTTATCAGGCCAGGCCTGAATGTTGTTCAGGTCATGCTGCACCCAGGCACGAACTGCTTCATTATTTGAGCAATTACGAATAAAGTTGAACACTGCAATCATCAGCGAACAGCTATGCTTCTGACCTTATGATGGAGGAAAGTTCATTGATGAAGCAGCTGAAGATAATTGGGTCTATGAACTCCTGCAGTGGTGTCCTGGGGATGAGATAATTGGCCTCCAACAACCACGTCTATCTTCCTCTGTGTCAGATATGACTCCAGTCACTGGAGAGTTTTACCCCTGATCCCCATTGATTTCAATTTTACTAGATGCCACACTCCGTCAAATGCTGTCTTGATGTCAAGGGCAGTCACTCTCATCTCACCTCCGGATTCAGCTCATGTCCATTTTTGGACCAAGTTTGTAATGAGGTCAAGAGCTAAATGGTCTCGGTGGAACTCAAACTGAGCATCGGTGAGCAGGTTATTGATAAGCAAGTGCCGTTTGATATCACTGTTGACAACTCCTTCCATCACTTTATTTATGATTGTGATTGGGCTGAAAGGGTGCTGGTTAGCCGGGTTGGATTTGTCCTGCTTTTTGTGCACAGGACATACCTGGTCAATTTCTCCACAGAAAACAATGCACTGAGAGAACAATGTAGAAAAACAAAGAACAGTGCACAAAGAGTAAGAATTAGAAAGAAGTGCATAGAACAATTCACAGTGAGAAATAGAGAGCAATGCAGAGTAAAATAAACTGCATAAATTAAAACTAGACCACTATGTATAGAGAGTGACAAATAGAGAACAGTGTACAAAGTGAGAATTAGCAAGCAAAAGAGAGAACTGTGTAGCATAGAGAAATAAGATAGCAATAATACATAATGAGTCAGCACTGAGAAAACAAGTTATGAAAAAGCATGGGAAGACAGCACAGAGACTAAAACAGCATTAACAGAGATAGAGAAGCACCAGACCTGAGGCAGCACTGAGAGAAGGGAGAGCACCAATGAGGAGCAATGTAACAAAGATAGTGCAAAACTACAAAAGTGCGGGGAAGAGAGAATCAGAAAGAGAGGGAAACAGAACAGCAGCAAAGAGAAGAGACATTCGCAGGTCAGATACATCTGTAGAGATAGATCAGCAAAACTCCAAAAATAATACACAATGTAACACAAATATCATACAATTTATTATTTATGTCAGCTAACCTCTCCTTGTCTTCTCATGATACAAATAGAAATATACCACATAAAGCGTGAGATACAAAAATACAGCGGCGAACTGGCTCCCCCAAAAGGGCATGGAATTCTTTGGGATTCTCATGGGAAAAGGGAGCGCCGCCAATAATACAACACTATGGAATCATTCATGGGGGCACTCAATAAATCTCCCAATTTCCCATATGATCAGTTCGACCATGCAAATATGGACTGTATACTGAGCAATGCCACAGTTCACCTTACAGACTGCAAACTGCAGTCAATATTTGTTTTAACATTCTCTTGGAAAAGGCTTAAACAGGATTCAATATTCCCAAACAAGGTAAAATGCATGAGGTGGTCAGCAACTCTAATGCTTAATATAGAATTTCACCAAGGTTGCCACATATTGAGACAGCATGGCAATATTCCTGTGTTACATTTTTCAGATTGATATTGCCAGTAGCTCAACATTGGGTGTCACAGCAATTGGGCTTCAGATGGCCAGGTACAATTTGTTTACCTGGGTTGTAAGGTAAACCATCCTTACTATGTTCATGGAAGGATTCAAGTGAGATATGATTTAAGATATAATGAAAACCAGCCAGGGTTCCCATTCCTGATTGGAATGGAAGATTACATTACATCAAATCTGTACTCTTGAACACATCTAGAAAAACAAAAGGTAGCAAAATTATCAAGAGGAGACAACCCTTCATTAAGAAATTTATTTCTAACCGTTTTACTAGGAATCTTCACCTTTTTCCATCTCTTCTGCTTACCCATTCAAATAATTTACAGCTAAACCTTTTATTTTATTTATTTTCCCATCAATTTCCTCTCCTCCCCTTGTTTCCTGAAAGCACTGACTCAACTGGGGTATAGATCCATGGGCACCAGATGCCCAAATAGTCATTATTTGTCAGCTTTCACACTCAAACCTAAATTATCTGATAACACACCAGTGATATTTCTTTTTTATAATGGGTTAATACCAGCATTAAGATAACGCCCATTGGAAACTTTAGCAAAGAAGCATCAAAGCTGAACTTGATACTATCTACTGCCATCCCTGAACAAACTCCAGGTGGATAGCAATCAAGAATGGGACGCTGGCTGATTTTCCCCTTCCTGGGATACTGAGGTGAGTTCAGCTAACTTAGCACAGATTGAAGGGATAATTACTAGTCCTAGCCCCTTTAGGGCTACCCCAGATCAGGCGTATTTGTCAGACGTTCACTTTCAACTAAAGTTTGAGGTAGCCGAATCCTAAAGACGCTTAATTGGGTCTAAAGGTCCAGACTATCTCTCCCGAAAGGAAAGGAACAAACTGAAAATGTTACCGTCCTCCAGATAGCACTTTTAATAAGTTTAGCTAGACTGTAATGTTCCGGATATTATGAGGGTCCGGTAAACTCCCCCAGAATTCTGCAACTTCTCACCAAAGAGTATACAGAGATTGAGTTCACGAGTTTTTGATACAGAAGTCTTATGTGAGACAATTCTAAAAATATATAGATTTATTAAAGAACCGACATATTATTTACAGTTGGTGAGTCAATCGCAACATTAACAGTTCCAAAAAGAGAAAGCCTACAATCCTGTTATCAGAGAACCTTACTCTCAAATCTTAACTTCGCTACAGTTTTACAGTTCTTAAAGTTCTATTCAGGATATCCACCAAAATCAAATACCTTTGATCCCCGAGGTACAAAGAGTTGGAGACTTACAGAGCTGCCTCTGAAGCCGAGAATCACTTTGCCCCTTTAAAGCGAGTCTACTATCCCATTTGAGAGTTCAATATTTATACCCTTTTCCAGTGGTATTTCCTTTAAGGCTTTCTGCTGATGTGAGCTAATTATCTCTAGTCATTTTTTTGCTGACCCCTGCAATTCTTGGAATTTTTTGAGGATGTAACTGGTAAAATAGATTAGGGAGAACCAGTGGATGTGGTGCATCTGGACTTTCAGAAGGCCTTTGATAAGGTCCCGCATAAGAGATTAGCGTGTAAAGTTAAGGCACATGGGATTGGGGGCAAGGTATTGACTTGGATAGAGAACTGGTTGGCAGACAGAAAGCAAAGAGTTGGAATAAATGGGTCTTTTTCCGAGTGGCAGGCAGTGACTAGTGGGGTACCACAGGGATCGGTCCTTGGACCCCAGCTATTCACAATATATATTAATGATCTAGACAAGGGAACTAGATGTAATATCTCCAAATTTGCAGACGACACAAAGCTGGGTGGGCGTGTGTGCTGTGAGGAGGATGTCGAGAAACTCCAGGATGATTTGGACATGTTGGGTGATTGGGCAGAAACATGGCAGATGCAATATAATGTGGATAAATGTGAGGTTATCCACTTTGGTGGCAAAAACAGGAAGGCAGATTATTATCTAAATGGCAATAGATTGGGAGAAGGGGAAGTGCAACGAGACCTGGGCATCCTTGTGCACCAGTCGCTGAAGGTAAGCATGCAGGTGCAGCAGGCGGTAAAGAAGGCAAATGGTATCTTGGCCTTCATAGCGAGAGGGTTTGAGTACAGGAACAAGGATGTCTTGCTGCAGTTGTACAGGACCTTGGTGAGACCACATCTTGAGTATTGTGTGCAGTTTTGGTCACCTTATCTAAGGAAGGATGTTCTTGCCATGGAAGGAGTTCAGCGAAGATTCACCAGGCTGATACCTGGGATGGCAGGAATGATGTATGAGGAGAGATTGGGTCGACTGGGCTTGTACTCGCTAGAGTTTAGAAGAATGAGAGGGGATCTCATTGAAACTTATAAAATTCTGACAGGACTGGACAGACTAGATGCAGGAAGGATGTTCCCGATGGTCGGGGAGTCCAGAACCAGGGGACACAGTCTAAGGATAAAGGGTAAGCCATTTAGGACAGAAATGAGGAGGAATTTCTTCACCCAGAGAGTGGTGAACCTGTGGAATTCTCTACCACAGAAGGCGGTGGAGGCCAGTTCATTAAATATATTCAAGAAGGAGTTGGATATATTTCTTAAGGCTAAAGGGATCAAGGGGTATGGGGAGAAAGCAGGGACAGGGTACTGAATTTGGATGATCAGCCATGATCTCATTGAATGGCGGAGCAGGCTCGAGGGGCCGAATGGCCTACTCCTGCTCCTATCTTCTATGTTTCTATACCTCAGCTGGTAGCATTACAGAATTATGTCTCTTCTCTAGGTGTTCTAAGTTTACCATAAAAAACGGTGTTACGGCAGGTGTGTTTTTTACTTGATGTCATTTTTACAAAGGCAGATGTTTCTTACTTTTATGTGCTTCTTTACGAAGTGTAAATTAGAACACCTTGTCCAGGGTGAACCATTGTTTCATTCCAAAAGGTTCAGCAATGCCGGAGCCTTTAACCTTCTGTTTCAATAAGGTTATTGATTCAGTGTCAACAACTATCTTATCTCTATAGCCAGAATGCTACCACAGATTTTTCATCGTTCGGTTTCTAGATTTCCGGTCCCAGTTTGTCCTGTTTTAATAAAGCCAGAATTCTTTCATAGAATGGTGTATTTTTCTGAACAGGTTCTATGGCTGCTTCCTTCACAAGGTCACCGATCAAACTTGGAATTTTCCTGTTCTGTATGCCTCAGTTATTCACTGGATGTACTTGCTGAGTCATTGTGGAGCCTTACAGGCTAGAGTAATACAGCTTTACAGTTTTTTGGACTGTTTTTATGTCAGCTTGCACAAACATCAGCAATAAGATAACATAACCTTGGACAAAAACAGAGACACTTTTTGCCCATTTGCAGCACAGCCTATGTTTTCTGAGTTCAGAAGGCAATAATTTATTCCTCGTTGAAATTACTCAGTGGAGATTTACCTATAGATGCAAATTAAAGGCAGAAGCAAAATCTATTACTTCACACATGACAGCTGTCCAGTCCAAGTTGTTTCAGTTGATGGATGTAATAATTTAACATATAGGATTACATAGGATATACGGAACAGAAATAGGTCATTCGGCCCAACCAGTCCATGTTGGCGTTTATGCTCCACTCGAGCCTCCTCCCGGCTTTCCTCATTTAAATCTATCAGCATAACCCTCTATTCCCTTCTCCGTCACATGCTTGTCTAGCCTCCCCTTAAATGCATCTATACTTTTTGCTTCAACCACTCCCTGTGGTAGCGAGTTCCACATTCTCACCACTCTTTGGGTATAGAAGTTTCTTCTGAATTCCCTATTGGATTTCTTGGTGACTATCTTATATTGATGGCCTCTAGTTATGCTCTTCCCCACAAGTGGAAACATTCTCTCTGTATCCACTCTACCAAAGCCTTTCATAATTTTAAAGACCTCTATTAGGTCACCCCTCAGCTTTTTTTTTTCAAGAGAAGAGACCTGGTCTGTTCATCCTTCCCCAATATGTATACCCTTGCATTTCTGGTATCATCCTTGTAAATCTTCACTGCACCCTCTCCAGTGCCTCTATATCCTTTTTATAATATGGCGACCAGAACTGTACGCAGTACTCCAAGTGTGGTCTAACCAAGGTTCGATACAGGTTTAGCATAACTTCCCTACTTTTCAATTCTGTGCCTCTAGAAATAAATCCTCGTGTTTGGTTTGCCTTTTTTATGGCCTTGCTAACCTGTGTCGCAACATTTAGTGATTTGTGTATTTGTACTCTGAGATCCTTTGTTCCTCTACCACACCTAGACTCGCACCCGCCAAGTAATAAGTGACCTCCCTTTTCTTCCTACCAAAATGTAATACCTCACATTTATCTGTGTAGAACTTAATTTGCCAATTATATGTCCATTATGCAAGTTATTAATGTCCTCCTGTAACCTATTTCGTATTTAATTTCATTTAAAACAAAGGAACTGTTGAGAAGAATCTGTCAGCTCTCTCAATTCACAGGGAAGAAATACTTAACATGCTATGAATAATTAAGGAATATACTATAATATGGAGTTTTCAGGCTGGGCTCATTTCCAGGAACAACCTACTCTGAAAAGACACTTACACAGCCAACATGTATCACCTTCATTCAAGAAGAGAGAAGGACAAACTGGATAACTATAGACCAGTTAGTCTAATGTCAATGGTGGGTAAACTCTTAGAATTCATAATTTGAAATAAAATTAGTGCACATTTAGAAATATATGGGTTAACCAAAAGCAGCCAGTATAGATTTGTTAAAGGCAAGTCATGTTTGACAAATTTAATACAGTTTTTTTAAGTAACCAATTGGACACATAAAGAGAATGCAATAGATGTATTGTGTATAGATTTTCATAAGATGTTTGGCCAGGTGTCTCATAGGAACAGGAGTAGGCCATTCTGCCCCATTCAATTAGATCATGGCTGAACTGTATCTTAACTCCATTTACCCGCCTTGATTCCATATCCCTTACTACCATCACCTAACAAAAACCTACCAATCTGTTTTGAAATTTTCAATTGACCTAGCCTCAACAGCTTTTTGGAGGAAAGTGTTCCAGATTTCCACTACCCCTTGTGTGAAGAAGTGCTTCTTGACATTGCACATGTTTCCTATGCTCTCATATGTATGTATGTATGTGTGTGTGTGTGTATGTGTAGTGTGCGCCTGAGTTTTGCGCCCATTATCCAATACAAAATAGTGCACATTAGCCCAAAAATTCCTGTAACCGGTTGACGAACGGCGTCCGCCAATAGTTAGACTTGCCCTTGCCCATTTAATTGTGATGATATTTTGCGTGGCAAGTTGCTGGAAGTGCCAGATAGAAATGGTGCGGCGCCCTCTACAGGGCATCTGGGATCAGTGTGAACAGGGCAAGCAATTAACCAATTGAAGGATTGTGATTTGAATAGCACACGGTCTGAACAAGGAAGTGTAATTTAGAGTGGGTGAATTCAATGTCAAATCAGATCCAGAGAGAGAAATGAAGAGAAGGAAAGAAAGATTGGATTAAGAGAGAAAAAACAAAAAGTAAAAAAAATGAATTTAAATGTTCAAAATAAATCTCCAACAACAATTAAAAGCTGAAGGAATGAGATTCCACACTTATAATAGTTAATTTTCAGTGTCAGAGAGGTTGATTGGAAGTAATTAACACTTACCACATCAGTAAAAGGGTACTTAGACTTGAAATGACTTGACTTAGCTTTCTGTGGCCAGTTTACTTTGGATCTACAGTGCAAGTACAGGAACTTCACGATGCTCAATGTGAAGCTAATGGCGGAGCGGCGCATCTCCGAAAGCAACTTCCCGATTTCCGCGTTTAATCGCGCATCTGTCCTCACCTGAAGTTGCTGTGGCATTTTTGACAGCAATTTTTTTGGCCATTTTAGATAAGCTTGACACCATGATCAATCACACTGCCATAACCTAGTGGTGGCCCTGTGCAATTGTTCTCAGTTTTTCCCTCTAATTTCCTCTTAGTTTCAGTTTGTTTTTAAGAGGAGCAGAGTGTGTATTTTGGTAGTGTGCATTAAAGGGGCACTATCTTCATGAAAAAAAATGTTTGGGAAATCTTATTTTCCTTGGGGAGAGAGTTTGCATTGCAACCCATTTTCATAAATTAACGAGAAAAAGTTTTGTCAAACACCTTTTATAAGGCTGTGGCTTGTATAATGAAATTAGAACACTGGTATTCAGGGTTATCTGGAGCCAAGTGGCAAGAATGCTAGTGACAGGCCATATTAAATACCATAATACCCATGGCTCCTAAAAATCTCACAGCTAGACCGGGGCAAAGTTAACAGTTCTGACAAACCTTAACGGATCAACCCATTAAAGTACATGCATTACTATTACAGAAGGATAATTTTAGCAAAAATTCGACAATATAATCTGCAGGATAAGACTTGTGAATTATCCTAAGCAATAAAGACATGCTCATTCCTTCTCCAAGCAACAGCTACATTGGCTGCAACAGCAGCAGCTTCAGAAGCCCAGCATCTCTGATTTAAAATATTGGATGGGGGAGGGAAGAGGTAGAAGACAATTCTTCGGCGATACTTTAGCAAAAGTAAAGCCAAATGTGTTGATACTAAGCTTTTTATTATACGTGTCTAGTTATATTTCGTGTCGATATTGTATTTTAAAATGAGATGCTTAAGATAATTGTTTATCACTCCCCACCCCCCCCCCAACCCAATCGGCAGTGGAAGAATCTTTCCCCCTTCCGGTGCGTGTTCGGAACGCCGCGGCGGCCACGTTCGGCCGCTGATTGTGTTAAGAATGTTCCGAAAACATTCGAAGCGGAATTTTCGCCGCAGGAAGAGCGAGTCCAGCGAGGAGGACAATGAGGAGCAGCAGCAGCCTCTGCTCACCGCCATACCAAGGCACAGCCACACCTGGGGACTCGCATGCACCTCCAAACCCACCTCAGCACCCGGCAGGTCAGCCAGGGCCCAGTCCGCCAGCCCCGGCTCGGCCTCTCCGAGCGAGAGCGAGGAAGTTGCAGACACCGGAATCGAATTGAAAAGCCGTGCACAGAATGAGTCTGAGACATGCACCAGTCACATTAGTAACCGCGACAAGAGTCTGCTCAGCTTTGGGTCTGACAGAGAAGGTAATGGCACAGGTTGCATACTCCCCCCCCAATCCACCTGTTGGCATCTGCAGATCTGTTAAACCCGAATCATTTATAGTCAGAACTCGCTTAGTTTGGTTTGGAACTGTAAATTACTATTTTGATATCGCTCTGGGAAAATAAATAAAAGTTCAATTTGTTTAAACTTTATTCCTAATAATTCCATAATGTTACAAAAGCAAAATACTGCAGATGCTGGAAATCTGAAATAAAAACAGAAATTGCTGGAAATACTCAGCAGGTCAGGCCGCCTCTGTGGCGAGAGAAACAGAGTTGTCGTTTCAGGTCGATGACCTTTCCTCAGACATTCCATAATGTTGACAGCTTTGTGGGATTGCAATCCAATTGAGGTGCCCTTTCTGCCAGAATTCACTGGCACCCCAATTGGCCTAGTTTTTCCCTGATGAAAGCCCTCTATGGCAGTGGTTCTCGAACTTTTGGTTGAAGGACCCCTTTTCAAATGGATTAGTAATCACTGACACCCCCCCCCCCCATCTAAATTATAATGCTAATAATATGCTATGAAAGTGCTGCATGTAAAGAGTGTTTCAATAATGCTTTTTAAGAAAACTGGTATTTACTTAGATATCAGTGAGATGGGTGTGCCTGCTTCTCATTGCAGAGTCTTTTTATCCTTGGTGTGATGTTTGACTGACTCACGTAAATAATTCTCCACTTACAGACGGGACCTGTACTTTGTCTTCATTTCTGTCATAGCAGAAAATGATGTTTCACAAATGTATGTTGTTGGGAAAGGTAGCAACACTTTCATTGCTTCTTTTACCAATTCTGGGTACTGATTGGCAAAAGAAGCAGAGGCGTCATGAGGAAAAAAATTTTACACAGCATATTGTTGTGATCTGGAATACACTGCTTGAAAGGGTGGTGGAAGCAGATTCAATAGTAACTTTCAATAGGGAACTGGATAAATACCTGAAGGGAAACCATTAGCAGGGCTATGGGGAAAGAGCGGGGGAGTGGGATGAGTTGGAGAGCTCTACTAAAGAGCCAGCACAAGCACGATGGGCCGAATGGCCTCCTCCTGTGCTGTATCATTCTATGATTCTATGATGATGGAGGCACTTGTCATACCTTCAGTGATGAAAGGTGCATTGTAAGAAAATGCATTGAGCACTGATACTTTCCGACCTGTAATTTGGGTTTAATTGAAGTTTTCTCACTGTGGATTTGCTTTAATTGTATATTGGTTTTTCACAAGGAAGATTTAAATATATTTAAACTCATTTGTATTGCATCAGAGTATCTGTAGGGGCAGGGGCACAGCCCGGGAGGGGATCATGTACTGGCTCTACCGGGGAGTGTACCAATTGTACTGGGATCCAACTCGCCTTTTGTTTTTTCAGTGAGGCCAACACATGGCGCCCGCAGCTCAAGTCGCGGACAAAATGCAACTCACTGAAAGATTTTTATCAATGAAAGAAAGTAACTTACATGTTATTTTGCGGACCCCTGGAAAGTCTGACCCCAGGGGTCTGTAGACGCCAGTTTGAGAACCATAACTCTATGGTACAAAATGGGCAATATTGTGAAACCAAACTTTGTCCTGGATTCAGGGAGATCTGGATGGAAAATCTTTGTGTCTGAACATACATCATTACTCTTAAGGAGTATACTGTAAAGCAAACAGCAAGTGATAGCACAGCTCTGGTTGGGTGACATAAAGTGGAGATTTAAAATTAAAGTTTAGGAATTCAAATATAATCTTCTTCCTACTCTTTAAACTGTATTAGAGACACTGTTAAAGCTATCTGATCAAGCTTTGGTTTAAGTCCTTCAATTTGAGCTTATGTCTTCAATTCATTAGTATAGTCTAAGGTGGACGCCATAATTATTATTTGATCAGTTTCAGTTAGTGTTTGAACCACTGTCCAGTTTAATTGGAATTTGTGAATTTACGCGAGGCTACCTGCTTTTGGGTTACTCTGTAAACAGCATTTATATCATTTTAAAATAACTCCAAATACTGATTCCCTTCCTTAAAAATGGAATTGACGTGTCAAACAGTTTTCTTTTTCTAGTTTAGTACCAGTAAATACAGTTACTGAAAACCAATGAACCTAAAGAATAACTTTGCTGCAGAATTTTGGCAGGTGGTTCTGTAAACCTGTCTGGTACCTCAGTGGTATGAGATACAATATGTATGCTACATTTTCCAATAGCCTACCCACAAAAAAACTTCTGATATTACTAGTAATTACAATCATATGCCGCTGATCCAATATCAAGTCTTTTTTTTAAAAAGAGAATAAACAGCTTTTTGCTATCTCCTTGAAGTATAGTCCTATATCTCAATCCCCTTCACCAGATAGCTATTCTTCATATGAGCCAAGATGGTGAGTGTAAGCTGGGAGTGGGAATATTCTATTTTCAGTGACTTGAGTCTAACTGAATTCTGTCCTCAACTGGATGTGTACGCGGACACACACCCACACCCACACTACAGCAGGGGTCACTGACTTGCAATGAGAAGTAAGAACTCTGGCTCAGCCCTTCCCTCATTACAATGCCTAACCCAGCTCAGAACAGAAATTGAATCTGGCACCTTCCTGGTTTGTAAGCTCAGTATTACACCACACAATACTGAACCATCAGCAACTCAAACTCAAAGCACTGTGTGCAAGAAAGAATCTGAAAATGGTTGATAGTGGTAATGCAAGACATTTACTGAATTTCAGTTCTAACCAGATTCAATCTTGTATCTTACTGGCAGGCATCTGCTTTCTTATGTACACTATACTGTAATAGATCCTGATTGTTTCAATTGTGTATTTGTTTCCTGACCAGTATACGGGTGTATGAGAAGGAGAACCTGTGTGATATTTTCATCTGTCAGTCTTATTCTAGTTACACCGCTATTTTAACAGCTATCCATGTAACCTGTAGTACATTTTTTTTCTAAATGTAGAGGGTGGAGAAGAATTTAAGGTGAGAAAGACCGGAAACACCATTTTATTTACGTCACATTGGAAAAAAGAAAAGCAGAATAATGTTGAAAACGATGAGGATATCTCAAAAGGTAAACTTTATAAAAATCATAATCATAGTGTATCTTTTAGCAGCAGTAGAAATGTTTATTGTATAATGTTTTCAGTCAGGTGTTTTCTTGTCTGTATATGTTAATGATGGTGACAGGTGCTTGAACTCCTATTGCTCAGTAAAATGATTAGTACTTTGTGGTGCTTTTGTGCTTGTCGGTAACTTGCACTTCAGAGAAATAAAAATTTAATTAATTACATAGAGTGGAGCAGGTGATGTGTTACTGTTGCGAGATGTGGGAGCCGGTGGACCCCATTGAGGCTCACGGTGATTACGTCTGTGACAAGTGTCTGCTGCTACAGGAACTCCAGCTCCGTGTTGATGAGCTGGAGTCTGAGCTTCAGACACTGCGACACATCAGGGAGGGGGAGAAGTACCTGGACTCTGTGTATCAGGAGGTGGTCACACCTATGAAGTTAATTAATTCAGATGTAGCCCATGGTCAGGGACAGGACGGTGTGACTACGAGTGAGGCAGTTACGGGGATCCAGGAGGTAGAGCTGGAGGAGCCACAGCCCTTGCTCTTGTCCAACAGGGTCGAGGTTCTTACTCCCTGTGGGGATAGGAGCAGGGACTGCAGGGAGGATGAGCAACCTGGCCACAGCACCGTGGAACGGGGGGCCATTCAAGAGGGGGGAGTAAATAGAAATGTTGTAGTGGTAGGGGATAGTATTATTAGGGGGATAGATAGAGTTCTCTGCAGCCGAGAGCGAGAGTCCCGAAGGCTGTGTTGCCTACCTGGTGCCAGGGTTAAGGACATCTCCTCTGGGCTGGAAAGAAACTTGCAGTGGGAGGGGGTGGATCCAGTTGTCGTGGTCCATGTTGGTGCAAACGACGTAGATAGGACTAGGAAGCCGGTTCTGTTAAAGGAGTATGAGCAGCTAGGGGTCAAATTAAAAAAACAGAACCTCAAGGGTAATAATCTCTGGATTATTACCTGAGCCACGAGCGAATTTGGCTAGGACAAATAAAATTAGAGAGTTAAATGCGTGGCTCAAAGACTGGTGTGGGAGAAATGGGTTTTGCTTCCTGGGACACTGGCACCAGTACTGGGGCAGGAGGGAGCTGTTCCGTTGGGACGGGCTTCACTTGGCCAGTGCTGGGACTAGAGTCCTGGCGGATCATATAACTAGGGCTGTAGAGAGGGCTTTAAACTAACTAGTGGGGGGGAGGTTCCTGGAGAGCAAGTAATAAAAATGACAACCGAGAAGGTCATAGACTTAGGTAGCAGAGGGGAAATTAAAAACCAGAGCGTGTCAGGAAGGGGCAGAAGGTATGGAGTAAAAGGTAAAGTAATAAAAAGGGCAAAAGCAGGAACTAAATGTCACAAAACATATTTGAAAGTTCTCTATCTGAATGCACGTAGCATTCGTAACAAAATAGACGAGTTAATGGCACAAATAACTACATATGGGTATGATCTTGTGGCCATTACAGAAACATGGCTGCAGGGTGACAATGCCTGGGAATTAAACATACCAGGTTATTTAACGATCAGGAAGGACAGGCAGGAAGGAAGGGGAGGTGGGGTGGCTATGTTAATAAAGGAAGGAATCACTAATACAGAGAAATGATATTGGGTCAAAAGATCAGGATAATGAAACAGTTTGGGTGGAGATAAGGAATAATAAGGGGAAAAAAACACTAGTGGGCATAGTCTATAGGCCTCTGAACAGTTGCAACTCTGTTGGATGGAGTATCAATCAGGAAATAGTTGAGGCTTGTAATAAGGGAACATCTATAATTATGGGGGATTTTAACTATCATATTAATTGGACAAATCAAATTGGGCAGGGCTGCCTTGAGGATGAGTTCATTGAGTGTATTAGGGATGGGTTTCTTGAGCAGTATGTAACTGAACCGACCAGGGGGCAAGCAACCTTAGATCTGGTCCTGTGTAACGAGACAGGATTAATTAAAAATGTCCTAGTAAAGGATCCCCTTGGAATGAGTGACCATAACATGGTTGAATTCCATATTCAATTAGAGGGTGAGAAGAACAGAAAATGCTGGAAATACTCAGCAGGCCAGGCAGCATCCGTGGAGAGAGAAACAGAGTTAACGTTTCAGGTCTGGGACCCTTCATCAGAACTGGAAAAAGCTGGAGATGTAACAGATTTAAGCAGGTGCAGAGACAGGGGGGGGTGGTTAGGAGGGGAGGAAGAAATAGAAAGAACATCCTGTACTTTTGTAAGAGGCAGGAAAGATAAAATGTTGCAAATGGGAATGGCAAAAATCATACTGCATGAAAAATGGGGGCAGGGGTAATTACAGGTAGACTATCCTTTATCCGAAAACCTCGGGACCAGCCATGTTTCGGTTTTCGGAAAATTTCGGATTTCAGAAGGTATTTTATAAGACTGGGAAATTTGTCGGGGGTCGGGGTGGGGGCCGGCGGGGGTCGGTGGGGGTTCGGGGTGGGGGTCGGCGGGGGGTCGGGGTCGGCGGGGGGAGCGTAAGTCGTGCGCCACTCTGGTCATGTCGTGCGCACGACTTACGCTGAACGAAAAAACTTTCGGTTTTTAGAGGTTTTCGGTTTTCGGAAGTTCGGATAAAGGATCGTCTACCTGTATCTGAAATTGTTGAACTCAATGTTGAGTCTGGCAGGCTGCAAAGTGCCCAATCGAAAGATGAGGTACTGTTCCTCGAGCTTACGTTAAGCTTCATTGGAACAATGCAATAGCCCGAGGACAGAGATCAGAGTGGGAGTGAAGCGGTGAATTAAAGTGACAGGCGACCGGAAGCTCAGGGTCACCCGTACGGACTGAACGGAGGTGTTCCGCAAAGCAGTCGCCCAATCTGCATTTGGTCTCCCCAATGTAGAGGAGACTGCATCGTGAGCAGCGAATACAGTATATTAAATTGCAAGAAGGACAAGTAAATCGCTGTTTCTCTCTCCACGGATGCTGCCTGGCCTGCTGAGTATTTCCAGCATTTTCTGTTGTTATTTCAGATTTCCAACATCCGCAGTATTTTGCAATTATAGAGGGTGAGAATGTTGGATCTCAAACAAGCGTGCTAAGCTTGAATAAAGGAGACTATGAAGGTATGAGAGCGGAATTGAGTAGAGTGGATTGGGAAAATAGATTAAAAGGTAAGACGATACATGCTCAGTGGTGTACATTTAAGGAGTTATTTTACAACTTCCAAAAAATATATATTCCACTGAGAAGAAAAGGGTGTCAAAGAAAAGACAGCCATCCGTGGCTAAGTAAAGAAATTAAGGATAGTATTCAACTAAAAACAAGGGCATATAAGGTAGCCAAATCTAGTGGGAGGATAGAGGATTGGGAAAACTTTAAAAGACAGCAAAAAATAACAAAAAGATTGATTATGAAAGTAAATTAGCAAAAAATATAAAAACAGATAGTACGAGTTTTTATAGTTATATAAAAAGAAAAAGGGTGGCTAAAGTAAATGTTGGTCCCTTAGAGGATGAGACCGGGAAATTAATGGTGGGAAATATGGAGATGGCAAAAACACTGAATGAATATTTTGTATCAGTCTTTACAGTAGAGGACACTAAGAATATCCCAACACTGGACAAACAGGGGGCTATATGAGGGGAGGAGCTAAACATGATCAAAATCACTAAGGAAGTGGTACTCGGTAAAATAATGGGACTCAAGGCAGATAAATCACCTGGACCTGATGGCTTACATCCTAGGGTCTTGAGGGAAGTGGCGGTAGGGATTGTGGATGCATTAGTAATAATTTTCCAAAACTCCCTGGACTCAGCAAAGGTCCCAGCAGACTGGAAAACTGCTAATGTAACACCCTTATTTAAAAAGGGCAGTAGACAGAAGGCTGGAAACTATAGACCGGTTAGCCTAACATCTGTGGTAGGTAAAATTTTGGAGTCCATTATTAAGGAGACAGTAACGACATTTGGATAATCATAATTTAATAGGACAAAGTCAGCATGGTTTTATGAAGGGGAAGTCATGTTTGACAAATTTGCTGGAGTTCTTTGAGGAAGTAACATATAGGGTGGATAAAGGGGAACCAGTGGACGTAGTGTATTTAGACTTCCAAAAGGCATTTGACAAGGTGCCACACAAAAGATTATTGCTTAAGATAAAAAATCACGGGATTGGGGGTAATATTCTGGCATGGATAGAGGATTGGCTATCTAACAGAAGGCAGAGAGTTGGGATAAATGGTTCATTCTCAGACTGGCAATCAGTAACTAGTGGTGTTCCGCAGGGGTCAGTGCTGGGTCCCCAACTCTTTACAATCTATATTAACGATTTGGAGGAGGGGACCGAGTGTAACATATCAAAGTTTGCAGATGATACTAAGATGGGAGGGAAAGTAGTGAGTGAGGAGGACATAAAAAACCTGCAAGGGGACATAGACAGGCTAAGTAAGTGGGCAGAGATTTGGCAGATGGAATACAATACTGGAAAGTGTTAGGTTATGCACTTTGGCAGGAAAAATCGTAGAGCAAGTTATTATCTTAATGGCAAGAAACTGGGAAGTACTGAAGTACAAAGGGATCTGGGGGTCCTGGTGCACGAAACTCAAAAGGTTAGTATGCAGGTGCAGCAAGTGATTAAGAAGGCCAATGGAATGTTGGCTTTCATTGCTAGGGGGATAGAATATAAAAATAGGGAGGTATTGCTTCAGTTGTACAAGGTATTGGTGAGACCGCACCTGGAATACTGCATACAGTTTTGGTGTCCATACTTAAGAAAGGACATACTTGCTCTCGAGTTAGTACAAAGAAGGTTCACTCGGTTAATCCCGGGGATGAGGGGATGGACATATGAGGAGAGGTTGAGTAGATTGGGACTCTACTTATTGGAGTTCAGAAGAATGAGAGGTGATCTTATTGAAACATAAAAGATTGTGAAGGGGTTGAATCGGGTGGATGCGGGGAGGATGTTCCCGATGATGGGTGAAACTAGAACTAGGGGGCATAGTCTTAGAATAAGGGGCTGCTCTTTCAAAACTGAGATGAGGAGGAACTACTTCACTCAGAGGGTGGTAAGTCCATGGAATATGCTGCCCCAAAAAGCTGTAGAAGCTACATCATTACATAAATTTAAAACAGAAATAGACAGTTTCCTAGAAGTAAAGGGAATTAAGGGTTACGGGGAGCGGGCAGGAATTTGGACATGAGTCTAGGTTCGGATCGGACATGGCCCTGTGGGTAGCGGAGCGGGCCCAGGGGCCGTGTAGCCTGATCCTGCTCCTATTTCATGTGTCTAATTCTGTTAGATTCAGGAGATGGTTCTGTGATAGTAGATTGGCGGTTAGGATCAGATCAGCCATGATCTTATTGAATGGCGGAGCAGGCTCGAGGGGCCGATTGGCCTACTCCTGCTCCTATTTCTTATGTTCTTATCAAGACTGCGTTACTGTTTTTAATGGGAGTAATCTGCTGAGTTTATTCTTGGTTTGTAGTTATATTGTTGTTACACATATACAGTTGTTTATTATATTTGTTTTCTCACTTCCCCTCTTGAAGGTGCTGACTGTTGCTTGAATACAATTCCTTAGGCACTGGTCGTCCTGTGGACACCTGTTATTCACGTGTGAGCCTTGACGGTGAATGCTGCTATATTCATCACCTCAGCTGAGTCTGACCCTATCTCAGGTGACAGTCACACATGCACCCTTCCAGCAGAAGCAGGAACTCTGACTTTCCCTTCCCTAAGCCTGTGGTGCTGAGGCTGACTTCAATGCTTTGGGTGAGAGCAGCTAATTTAGCACCAGTCACATCTGGGTAACATGGCTTAGCTACTCACTTTGTTTCTGAGCTTTCACGAGAGCCCTGCACTTGACTTTTAACACTTGGTTTTATATTCTGAATAATCTTTACAGTTACATTGAATGGTTTTAAAAAATCAAGTTCACTTGTCCTTGGACCTTGTTTAAGTATGTGTTCTGATATTCTTGCTCCTGTTAGCGCAGAGACACTGCACAAATAGTACCCCAGCCTCCATCCTATCCTCCAACACCAACCTATATATAGACATAGGTTAAGATTGTCAATGCAGCTGCCTAAGCTGCCTCCTCTTCTCTTTTTCCCCCGCCCCACCGTCCTCGTCTCTATCCTTTTATTCCCCCACCACCAACAGACTCTCTGAAACCCACCTCCCTTGGTGCCCTCTCCACCCAACTCCTGGCTATAAAATCACTTTTGTTTGCCTTAATGCTCGCTGACATTGTAAATGGCTTCCTTTTAAAACTACCATCTTCCTCCTTAACAAGTCCATTCACAAGTCCTTTGTCCTCTAAAACTTCCATAGTTATCTCTAATCTCCCTTTCCTCTCTAACCTCTAAGTCACCATCCAGTTCCATGTTTTGTCTGTCTATCACATGAGTAGTGGTGAGCCAGTTAAATATTGGCAAGTGTCTTTATTGGTTTCAGGCAAAAACTCTGTTGTCTTCCTCCTCCTCACCGCCCCCCCCCCCCCCCCATTCCATCCCCCTCCTCTGCTGCTCACTCAGGCTGAACCAGTGATAATACACCCTCAGGATCCAGCTGCATCCTGAGCTGACCTTTAAACCACACTCATTATCCATCACCAAGACTGCTTAATTCCACCTCTGAAACATCAACTGGTGTTATTCCCACCACTGCTGAGACAATTATTAACTGTTTGTTACCTTCAGACATGACCTCTCTGAGGCTGGCTTCCCAGAGCCTTCAGTAATTGACAGCTTAAAGTAGGTACTAAATTGGAATTTCAGTGGAGCAGTTGATTCATTGATATAGAAGCCATGACCTTTGCTCAAAAGAAAATGGGGGAAAAAATGGTTTTATCTTGCGTTCTGGCATTGGAACTGTCACATATAGTTAGTTTGAGTCTCCTATTCCTTGCTGCAGTTTGGTTACTGTGGGAAGATTAGCAAGAAACTTTCTTCAGCAGGAGTTAAGGAAAAATGATGGTAAGTTTGAAGATTCCTTGTGTTCAGTTATGCCTACACACAGGACAGGAACAATTGTGTAAAATTTGTGTGTCATATGCTGAACAATGCAGCACAGTATAAAATAAATCAACTAACATTTGACTATGTCCTGTCTTATGTAGTTTTGTGAATTTTGAGAGTTTCATTGTTACTAATGTATATTGTGTTCTATTTGACTAGAGGAGGAAACTCTGCAAGTTTCGAGACTGACAAAAATTCAAAAAGGAAGCAGTTCAGAGGAGGAGACAGTGGAAACGCATACAGAAAATGAAGAGATTAGTTCAGCAGATGATAAATCTGAGACTTCCAGGGTAACCCAGCACAAAATACGACCAGGTTTGGAATTTCAAATGCAGCTAATGTTCATTAATATTACTACCCTTGATTGGTAAAGTAAAAGGGGGAAATAGGACAGCAATTGCTCTTATACACAGACAAGTACAGTATTTGTACTCAAGGCATCTTTTGTAGTTTTCTTTTTACTATAGCTGGGCCTGCTCTTTGCTTGTTGCCCATATACACGTAGACCGCGATTTTGCCAGCGGAGGCGGGGTCGCGGTGGGAGAGGTGGTTGGCGGGTTCCAGTCGTGCTCCTGGCTGCAGCCACTCTGTAAAAAGGATTTTCTGTTAATAGGGCTTGTTAAGCCCGCCCTGCGGGGTTCCCAGCCAATTAAAAGAAAGTGGGCCTGATAACGTCATTTGATGACACGTCATCAGCCGGTTTCCTTAAAGGGGTCATGACTGCATTCATTTTAACAGTTGTGCTGTCAGTGTTCTGCAACATTGAGGTGCTGCAAACACTGACAATCACTGCACAAGGGTGCACGGCTGCACCCAGGCTCTCGCATGACTCCCTCCATATGCTTTTGGAGGGAGTCACAGCACGCAGGGAGGTTCTCTTACCTTCCAAGGGCGGAAGAGACCTCCCCAGGAGACCAACGCAGCCTGGTTGCACATTGCACAGGAGGGCAAAAGCAGGGATGTCGTCAGGAGTGCCTGGCTGCAGTGGCGCAAACCTTTCAATGATCTCAGTAGATCACGAAACGTTACTGCAAAGCCACATTCAACCTCATCCTGCTGTGCCACTCATCACATCCCCATCACTCTGCCTCCTCTACCCTACTTCTGCACATCCTTACTCATACCAACTTACCTTGCACCTCCATCCATCCCTCTCTATCTACATTATCACATCCCCATCTCACTAGCCAACCCCTCACACTCACCCTCATCCTCATCCTAGTGCAATCATACCAACTAACAACACACAAGGGTAGGCATTTGGGTGTCTTATGCAATGTTCATGGACATTATCTGTTAATGTGTTGTCAAACATTGAAATCTTTATTTTTAACACTTTGCCTTATTGTGCAGATCTGTGCTCACCTTTGGAAGTGTCTTAGTGAGTTGCAGTGAATGGTGAGACATAACGGTATTCCCAGCAATGGTGATGAGTGTGAAAGGAATGGCTTGGCCATTGTAGGAATGCTTTATGGTGATGGTGTGGGGTGGTCGTAACCTGGCGCATCATGTGGCAGCCAGGGTGTACAGCGTCAAGTGAAGTAAATCTGGCCATGGTGATGCCATCCCTGGTGTCCCGGGCAGCAATGTTGTCAGGTGCTGATGCCCTGTGTCCTGTGCAGCATCAGGTGATTGCGGAGAAGGTTGGTGTTGTTGTTGGTGTGCCTGGTGATGTTGGTGTTGGGGCTGATCGTGGAGGGATACAGAGGACCAAGGTGAGATTTTTTTCAAGGGCACCGATGCTGCTGGAATAGATGGCAGCTGAAGTTGTGATGACAGAAGCGATCAGTCAGTGATGAGAGAGGTTGCACCAAGGAGGTGACAGTGGATAGAGAGTTTACTCCAAACACTTCCAAACTGCATACAGCTCAAAAGTGTCTTCCAAGTCCTGAAGGCTCAAGCTTCTGATACTGGAAAGTGACCAGCTGTGAAATGGTACCTTTCATACCACTTTTGTACCTATTCACAGCAATGGGGAGACGTAGAGAACCCGACCTACTTACCTGATGTGATCTCCGAATGATGTGAACCCTGTTAAAGGTGTGGTAAAATAGAAAAAGGCTGGCAAAATAGTAGATAACAAGTACTTAACAAGCAGTTAAATGCTTCCCTCGCCACTTGGTGTCGGGTCTGTTCTGAAATCGCAGACCCGACACTTTAGAAACTTACATGGAGGCGGGTTCGCAGCGGGTTCCCAACCCGCTGTCAATCATTTCAATTTTGACAGCGGACCCGCCTCCAAACCTGCACACTGAGCACCGGCAAAATTCAGCCCATGTTTTCCAGCAGGGTTCGCTGCATAGCACATCATAAGCAGGAACCTTGGCTGATTTCCTCTGCCTTACCCTCTCCCATTACTGAGGCCATCTGTACCGCAACCACTACTACTACAACAGCACAGACCAGGGATTAAACTTGGGATCACTTTTTAAATTGTTGAGATACCTGGGTGAATCATTAATTTGGGTCTGCCGAGTGTCTGACACACAGAAGCCCATCACCAAGTTTAATGGGCTGTAATTTGTGGCCCCACGGATGTGTACGTGCCCATAAGGGCCGCGCAAGTTCCAAGTTTAGGCATGCGCTAAAACCCAGAACTTGCGATCTGTCGCAGGCGGAGAGTTGGGCTATTTGCAAAACTTCTGCCCTGCGAATGCCTGTGAAATTCTTACGCTGGGTAAAAGCAGGCGTAAGGCCTGCTTTTACCAGTGTAAGAATTTTAAAAAACAGAAATAACATTTTATCAATAATTTACACATTTAAAAACCTGTGAAATAAGGTAAGTTTATTCTTAGCCCCTTTAAAACATTTAAATTTATTTTTCAAAAATACATTTTTGTTTTAAATATTTAATTAAATGCCATTTTAAATGCCATTCAAAAAAATATTTGAAGATGTAGATGTATTTTTTGGGATATTCCAATTCATGCCCATAAGCATGAATTGGGATTCCCTTCGTTCATTCATTGGGCTGGCCCACATGATCCCAGGGGTGCTCGCGAGCCGCCTGCGACCCCGGGATATGTGGGCCTCTGCCGCACGGGTACTCGGGGAGGCCCAGGACCGCGAGTCTCCATACCTCCCGGACCACCAGGTACGCGGGCATTTTATTTGCGGATCGGAAACATTTCCCTGCGGGAAGCCTCCGATCGCAAGTTCAGGGCCAATAGTCTCTGAACCAAGTTACTGAGAAATCTCTAAATTTTCTGTTCACACACAGTTTCCAAGAAGGGAGGCCTTGCAACACAATGCAAGAAGACATTAGAAAACTTGCAGACTGGGCAGTTAAGTGGCAAATTACCTTTAAAATATATAAATGTGAGGTGATGTGCTTTGGTAGGAAAAACAGAAACATCACCTACCCCTTTAGAAAATAAGAAACTGAATGGGGTAGAAGAGCAAAGAGCTTTAGGGATACAGGTGAACAAATCATTAAAAGCAGAATCACAGGTCAGCAAAACAATTGAAAATGCTAACAAAGCACTCGGATTTATTTCTAGGGCTATAGAATTCAAAAGTAATGAAGCTATGTTAAACTTGTATAGGACTCTGGTCAGGCCACAGTTAGAGTACTGTGCACAGTTCTGATCTTACTGTAATAAGTACATAGAAGCACTGGAGAAAGTACAAAAAGATTTACAAGGATGATACCACAACTGAGTGATTACAGCTACTGGAACAGGTTGGGGCTTTTTTCTTTAGAAAAGAGAAGACTTCGAGGTGACCCAATAGAGGTCTATAAAATTATGAATGGGTCGGACAGGGTAGATAGGGAGAGAATCCAAAACTAGGGGCCATAAATACAAGATAATTTACTAATAAATCCAATAGGAAAATTAGGAGAGATTTCTGTACTCAGAGTGATTACATAGAAACATAGAAGATAGGAGCAGGAGTAGGCCATTCGGCCGCTCGAGCCTGCTCCGCCATTCAATGAGATCATGGCTGATCATCCAAACTCAGTACCCTGTCCCTGTCTTCTCCCCACATCCCTTGATCCCTTTAGCCTTAAGAAATATACCTAACTCCTTCTTGAATATATTTAATGAATTGGCCTCAACTGCCTTCTGTGGTAGAGAATTCTACCACAGGTTCTACTACAGGTTCACCACTCTCTGGTGAAGAAATTCCTCCTCATCTCTCCTAAATGGCTTACCCCTTATCTTTAGACTGTGACCCCTGGTTCTGGACTCCCCCGCCATCAGGAACATCCTTCCTGCATCCAGTCTGTCTGGTCCTGTTAGAATTTTATAAGTTTCAATGAGATCCCCTCTCATTCTTGTAAACTCCAGCGAGTATAAGCCCAATCGACCAAATCTCTCCTCATACGTCATTCCTGCCATCCCAGGTATCAGTCTGGTGAATCTTTGCTGCACTCCCTCCATGGCAAGCAAGAACATCCTTCCTCAGATAAGGCGACCAAAACTGCACACAATACTCAAGATGTGGTCTCACCAAGGCCCTGTACAACTGCAGCAAGACATCCTTGTTCCTGTACTCGAACCCTCTCGCTACGAAGGCCAACATACCATTTGCCGCCTTAACCGCCTGCTGCACCTGCATGCTTACCTTCAGCGACTGGTGCACAAGGACACCCAGGTCTCGTTGCACTTCCCCTTCTCCCAATCTATTGCCATTCAGATAATAATCTGCCTTCCTGTTTTTGCCACCAAAGTGGATAACCTCGCATTTATCCACATTGGGCAGATGCAGTATAATTACCCAACCTGTCCAAATCATACTGGGGTTTCTCGGCATCCTCCTCACAGCACACACGCCCACCTAGCTTTGTGTCATCTGCAAACTTGGAGATATTGCATCTAGTTCCCTTGTCTAGATCATTAATATATATTGTGAATCGCTGGGGTCCTAGGACCGATCCCTGCGGTACCCCACTAGTCACTGCCTGCCACTCGGAAAAAGACCCATTTATTCCAACTCTTTGCTTCCTGTCTGCCAACCAGTTCTCTATCCAAGTCAGTACCTTGCCCCCAATCCCATGTGCCTTAACTGTACACTCTAATCTCTTATTAGAATGTGGAACACTCTTCCACAGGAAGCGGTTGAGGCAAATCGCTTGGATGTTTTCAAAAGGAAACTAGACAAATGCATGAGAGAAAAGGGAATAAAAAGATATGCTGAAAGGCTGAGATGAGGTAGATGGAATGGGAAGAGACTCATGCAGAGTGTAAGCATCAGCACAGACTAGTTGGGCCGAATGGCCTTTTTCTGTGCTGTATATTCTGTGTAAAGAGGGAGCAGCAGGAGTGAGAGATGAATCACCTATCGGAAGACAAACCTTTTGTTGGATTACATAGGATATACGGCACAGAAACAAGCCATTCGGCTCAACCAGTCCATGCTGGCATTTATGCTCCACTCGAGCCTCCTCCAGTCTTTCCTCATCTAAATCTATCAGCTTAACCCTCTGTTCCCTTCTCCCTCATATGCTTGTCTAGCCTCCCCTTAAATGCATCTATACATCATTGAGACCTACACAGATGATTTTACACAGGATATATGGCACAGAAACAGGCCATTCGGCCCAACCAGTCCATGCCGGCGTTTATGCTCCACTCGCACCTCCTCCCGTCTTTCCTCATCCAACTCTATCAGCATAACCCTCTATTCCCTTCTCCCTCATATGCTTGTCTAGCCTCCCCTTAAATGCTTCAACCACTCCCTGTGGTCGTGAGTTCCACATTCTCACCACTCTTTGGGTAAAGAAGTTTCTTCTGAATTCCCTATTGGATTTCTTGGTGACTATCTTATACTGATGGCCTCTAGTTATGCTCTTCCCCACAAGTGGAAACATTCTCTCTGTATCCACTCTTATCAAAACCTTTCATAACTTTAAAGACCTCTATTAGGTCACCCCTCAGCCTTTTTTCAAGGGAAAAGAGACCCGGTCTGTTCATCTTTTCCTGATATGTATACCCTCGCATTTCTGGTATCATCCTTGTAAATCTTCTCTGCACCCTCTCCAGTGCCTCTATATCCTTTTTATAATATGGCGACCAGAACTGTACGCAGTACTCCAAGTGTGGTCTAACCAAGGTTCGATACAGGTTTAGCATAACCTTTGTGTGTTTGTACTCTGAGATCCTTTTGTTCCTCTATCCCACCCAGACTCGCACCCTGCACATAATAAGTGACCTCCTTATTCTTCCTACCAAAATGTAATAATTCACATTTATCTGTGTTGAACTTAATTTGCCACTGATATGCCCATTCTGCAAGTTTATTAATGTCCTCCTGTAATTTGTTGCAGTCCTCCTCAATATTCGTACTATTTCCCCCCCCCCAAAATTTGGTGTCATCTGCAAATTTAGAAATTGTGTTTTGATTTCAAAGTCTAAATCGTTAATATAAATTGTGAACAACAGTGGTCCCAGCACTGATCCTTGTGGAACACCACTATTCACCTTCTGCCACTGTGAATAGCTACCCCATACCCCTACTCTCTGCTTTCTGTCTTGAAGCCAGCTAGCTATCCATTCTGCTACTTGTCCCCTGACTCTACATTCTTTGACCTTGTTCATCAGTCTGTTATGGGGTACCTTATCGAAGGCCTTTTGAAAATCTAGATAAATTACATCTACTGCATTACCCTTGTCTACTCACTCTGTTACCTCTTCAAAAAATTCAATAAGGTTGGTCAAGCAAGACTTTCCCTTTTGAAATCCATGTTGACTATTCATTATTATATTTTTGGTTTCTAGATGCTCTTCTATTTTCTCCTTTTAGTAGGGATTCCATTATTTTTCCTACCACCGATGCTAAGCTGACTGGTCTATAATTCCCTGGAAATGTTCTATCTCCCTTCTTAAATATAGGTATTATATGTTAGCTATCCACCAGTCCTCTGGCACTACATCTTTTTCTCATAAATTATTAAATATGCGTAGTAATGCCTCTGCTATCTCTTCCCTAGATTCTTTTAAAATGCATGGATGGAGTCCATCCGGACCAGGTGTTTTATCTTCATTGAGTTTGATTAGTTTATTTATTATATACCCTTTTTTTTATTTTAAATGCACTGATCTCATTACTAATCTCATCATCCAATGTCATGTCCACCTGTTCTATCTCCCTGGTAAATACTGAAGCGAAATAATTATTTAATATTTCTGCCATCTCTCTATCGTTACCTGTGGTATTATCCTGTCTATCCCTTAATAGCCCTATTCCCATCCTAATCTTCTTTTATTGTTGTGCCTGTAAAATATTTTACTATTTTGTTTTATGTTCCTTGATAATTTAATTTTATCGTTCCTCTTTGTCTCCTTAATTGTTTTTTTGACTTCTCTCCTAATCTGTCCATATTCTCCCTTATCATGCACTCCCCTGCTGTCTCTGTACTTAATGTATGCCTCTTTCCTTGCCCTCAATTGTTCCTTTATGGCTTTATTAGATTGAGTCATAGAGTTATACAGCACAGAAAGAGGCCGTTCGGCCCATCGTGTCCGCGCCGGCCATCAAGTCCTGTCTATTCTAATCCCATTTTCCAGCACTTGGTCCGTAGCCTTGTATGCTATGGCGTTTCAAGTGCTCATCTAAATGCTTCTTGAATGTTGTGAGGGTTCCTGCCTCTACCACCCTTTCAGGCAGTGAGTTCCAGATTCCAACCACCCTCTGGGTGAAAACGTTTCTCCTCAAATCCCCTCTAAATCTCCTG
This sequence comes from Somniosus microcephalus, assembly GCF_052327205.1. NCBI lineage: Eukaryota > Metazoa > Chordata > Chondrichthyes > Squaliformes > Somniosidae > Somniosus > Somniosus microcephalus. The sequence continues at coordinate 118,996,118 of NC_140995.1, forward strand.
CCCCTTATCTTGAAACTATGCCCCCTGGTTATTGACCCCTCTACTAAGGGGAAAAGTTCCTTCTATCTACCCTATCTATGTCCCTCATAATTTTGTACACCTCAATCAGGTTCCCCCCTCAGCCTTCTCTTCTCTAAGGAAAACAACCCCAGCCTGTCCAGTCTCTCTTCATAGCTGAAGCGCTCCAGCCCAGGTAACATCCTGGTGAATCTCCTCTGCACCCTCTCCAATGTAATCACATCCTTCCTATAGTGTGGCAACCAGAACTTCACACAGTATTCCAGCTGTGGCCTAACTAGCGTTTTGTACAACTCCATCATAACCTCCCTGCTCTTAGATTCTATGCCTCGGTTAATGAAGGCAAGTATGCCATATGCCTTTTTAACCACCTTATCTACCTGTCCTGCTGCCTTCAGGGATCTATGTATATGCACACCAAGGTCCTTCTGATCCTCTGTCCTTCCTAGGGTCCTACCATTCATTGTGTATTCCCTTGCCTTGTTAGTCCTCCCAAAATGCATCACCTCACACTTTTCAGGGTTAAATTCCATTTGCCACTTGTTCTGCCCATCTAACCAATCCATCTATATTGTCCTGTAGCCTAAGGCTTCCCTCCTTGCTATTTACCACTCTACCAATTTTCGTGTCATATGAGAACTTACTGATCATACCTCCTGCATTCATATCTAATCATTAATGTACACTACAAACAGCAAAGGACCCAGCACCGATGCCTGCGGTACACCACTGGACACAGGCTTCCAGTCACAAAAACAACTTTCGACCATCACCCTCTGCCTCCTGCCACTAAGCCAATTTTGGATCCAATGTGCCAAATTGCCCTGGATCCCATGGGCTCTTACCTTCTTGACCAGTCTCCCATGGGGGTCTTTGTCAAAAGCCTTACTGAAGTCCATGTAGACTACATCAACTGCACTACCCTCATCCACACACCTAGTCACCCCCTCTCAAAATTCAATCAAATTGGTTAGGCATGATCTCCCCCTGACACAGCCATGCTGACTATCCTTGATTAATCCTTGCCTCTCCAAGTGGAGACTAATTCTGTCCCTCAGAATTTTTTCCAATAATTTCCCTACCACTGATGTTAGGCTCACTGGCCTGTAATTCCCTGGTTTATCCCTACTACCCTTCTTGAATAATAGTACTACGTTAGCTGTTCTCCAGTCCTCTGGCACCTCCCCTGTGGCCAGAGAGATTCTGAAAATTTGTGTCAGAGCCCCTGCAATCTCCTCCCTTGCATCACACAGCAGCCTGGGATACATCTCGTCTGTGCCTGGGGATTTATCCACTTTTAAGCCCGCTAAAACCGCTAGTACCTCCCTTTCAATATGAATTTGTTCAAGTATATCACAATCCTCCTGATGTGCCTTCAATAACCACAAAACTAGAAGTTATAGATTTAAACAAGTTGGCTTTTAATCACTAAGATCAGAGCTAACATCTCAACACACTGACTGACTGGCTCACAGGAATGAGTCAGAGAAGTCAGGAAAGAGGAAGTGAAACTATACACCGTGTGGGGGAGGGTAATATACATGATTGCAAAACGAATACAGGCAAGCCAAACACATTTCATTACATTCACCCCTTCTTTAGATTTAGTCCATCGGGGTGATGTTTCTTAAAAGTTGGTATAAGTGAGTCTGTCAGGAGGTTTTGTGGTTCTCAGTGATCGGCGCAAAGCCGGTTGGGGTGCCTCTAGGGGAGTGGATTCTGGTTCCTCCGCTGTCCGGGCCTCCGCAGTGTCTTCCAGGTTATCTGCAGTGTCCTCCAGGTTAAAGTTGGGTATTGATACCTCTGGGCGTCCTGTCTCTTTTTGGTGTAGGTCTTCCTCGGGTAGTCTCTCATCGTTCTCTCCGCTCCCCAAGGGAGCGAGGTCTTTTATGGAAACAGTGTCCTCTCGCCCGTCAGAGTATTCGATATAGGCGTACTGAGGGTTTGCATGGAGGAGCTGTACCTTTTCCACAAGGGGGTCCGTTTTATGGCCTCTCACGTGCTTCCGCAATAGTACTGTCCCCGGAGACGTCAGCCACGCGGGTAGAGATATGCCCGAGGTAGATTTCCGGGGGAAAACTAACATCTTTTCGTGAGGGGTGGCGTTAGTGGCTATACATAAGAGACCTTATGGAGTGGAGCACGTCTGGGAGGACTTCCTGCCAGCGGGAGGTCGGAAGGCCTTTTGACTTTAAGGCTAACGTGACAGCCTTCCAAACAGTAGCATCCTCCCTTTCCACTTGCCCATTACCCCGGGGGTTGTAGCTAGTGGTTCTGCTAGTGGCTATCCCCTTTGAGAGCAAGAACTGGCGCAGTTCGTCACTCATAAATGACGTCCCCCTATCGCTGTGTATGTAGTTCGGCATGCCAAACATGCAGAATTGATTACAGACACACTTGATGACCGTGGCACTGGTCATGTCTGGGCAGGGAATGGCGAAGGGGAAGCGGGAATATTCATCGATGATATTGAGGAAGTATACGTTACGGTTGGCAGAGGGAAGGGGTCCCTTGAAGTCCAGACTTAGGCGCTCGAATGGCCGTGTGGCTTTGATAAGGTGTGCACGGTCAGGCCTGTAGAAACGAGGCTTGCATTCCGCACAGATGCGGCAGGCTCTGGTCATTGCCCTGACCTCCTCGATGGAGTGGGGCAGATTGCGGGACTTTATAAAATGGTGTAGTCGGGTGACCCCTGGGTGACAGAGGTCGTTGTGGAGACCCTGTAATTTGTCCGTATGAATGCTGGCACACATTCCCCGCGATAGGGCGTCTGGGGGTTCATTAAGGGCTCCCGGCCTGTACATAATATCATAGTCGAACGTGGATAGTTCGATCCTCCACCTGAGTATTTTGTCATTCTTGATTTTCCCCCTTTGTTTGTTATTAAACATGAAAGCCACCGACCGCTGGTCGGTGAGCAGGGTGAAACGTTTGCCGGCTAGGTAGTGTCTCCAGTGCTGCACTGCCTCCACTATAGCCTGTGCCTCCTTCTCGACAGAAGAGTGCCTGATTTCAGGTCCCTGAAGGGTTCGGGAGAAGAAGGCCACAGGTCTCCCAGCCTGATTGAGGGTCGCAGCTAAGGCAAAGTCTGACGCATCACTTTCGACTTGAAAGGGAATGCTTTCGTCCACTGCACACAGTGCAGCCCTTTCAATGTCCTGTTTGATACTGGTGAAAGCCTCCCGAGCTTCAGCTGATAGTGGGAAGGACGTCGATTTAATGAGGGGTTGGGCCTTATCAGAGTAATTGGGCACCCATTGGGCATAATATGAAAAAAATCCCAGGCACCTTTTTAAAGCTTTGGGATTGTGTGGCAGGGGCAGTTCCTTTAGGGGGCGTAATCGGTCAGGGTCCGGTCCAATTACCCCATCTTCCACCACACAGCCGAGGATACAGAGACGGGTTGTGTTGAAGACACATTTGTCTGCGTTGTAGGTTAGATTCAGCTTTAGGGCAGTTTCTAAAAATCTCGCAAGATTTAGATCGTGGCCTTGCTGGTTGTGCCCGCAGATAGTGACATTGTCCAGATAGGGGTAGGTAGCTTGTAGTTTATTCTCATCAACCATGCGGTCCATCTCACGTTGGAAGACCGAGACCCCATTTGTTACCCCGAAGGGCACTCTGAGAAAATGGTAGAGGCGTCCGTTCGCCTCAAAGGCAGTGTATGGGCGGTCCTCCGTTCTAATGGGGAGCTGGTGATACGCGGATTTGAGGTCGATAGTCGAGAAGACTCGGTATTGCGCAATCTGGTTGACCATTTCTGATATGCGGGGTAATGGGTAGGCGTCCAGCTGGGTATAAATACTAACAGTCTGGCTGTAGTCAATTACCATCCGTTTCTTTTTGCTATTTTTAACTATGACTACTTGGGCACGCCACGGACTGGTACTGCATTCAATAATGCCTTCCCGCAGGAGTCTGTCCACTTCCGCCTTGATAAAGTGTCTGTCTTCCAGACTGTACCGTCTACTTTTGGTCGCTATGGGCCTACAGTTCGGAGCGAGATTAGCGAATAAAGAGGGCGGGCTGATTTTTAAGGTTGATAGGCCACAGACTGTGAGTGGCGGCTGGGACCCGCCATATGCTAGCGTGACACTTTCGTGGTGGCACTGGAAGTCCAGGCCCAAGATTACATTAACACAGAGTTCTGGCATCACGAGGAGTTTAAAATCCTTGTAGTCCGTGCCTTTTACAGTCAGTGTTACCACACAGTAGCCCAAAATGTCCGAAGTGTGGGGCTTAGCAGTCATAGCAATTCTGCTCTGTGTAGGGGTTACCGTTAATGAGTGCCGCCGTACCAGGCTAGGGTGGATAAAACTCTCGGTACTCCCACAGTCAATTAAACATTTAGTTAAATTCCCGTTTACCTGTATGTCCATCATAGATTTTGTCAACGGGTGTGGCCTGGATTGATCCACCGTGATCGAAGCCACTGTTGGGCCTTGGGCGGCCGTTGAGTCGGGAAAAGATGGCGGATCCCAAGATGGCGGCCCGCACGGCACGCACGAGGCAGTGACGGAGTTGGAAATCGGATTCCCCCTGCAGACTTTGCTAAAATGCCCCTTTTTCTTACATTTGAAGCATGTAGCGTCCTTCGCTGGGCATCGTTGTCTGGGGTGCTTGGCCTGGCCGCAGAAGTAGCATTTCGGGCCTCGAGACATTGCCGCTGTAGTAGGACTCCTGGGTGAACTTCTGTGTGGGGACTCCGGTGGTGTAGAGCTGGTCTGAGACCTGGATGGGGAAGATGGCTGATTCCAAGATGGCGGCCCGCTCGGCGCACACGAGGCGGTGAGGGCCGCATGGCCGGAAGAATAAGAGTCAGAGTTTTTCTGGGCCACGTCCAGCGATCGCGCTGTGGCCACTGCCTTTTTTAAGTCCAGGACCTCCTTCTCCAGCAGTCTCTGCCGGATATAATTCGATTTGAGGCCCGTGATGAAGGAATCGCGGACCAATTCGTCAGAGTACATGTTGGCCATCACGGCCTTGCAGTTACAGTCCCGGACCAAGTCCTTTAGGCCCTGTAAGAAATCGTCCATTGATTCCTCAGATCGCTGCCTGCGTGTAGCCAGCAGATGTCTGGCGTACACTTCGTTTACTGGCCTCTGGTATTGGGCCTTCATGATAGTGATGGCCTCCGTGTAAGAGGTGGCGTCCCGGATGAACGAATAAATCCGATGATTAACGCGAGTAGTCAGTAGACTCAGTTTATCTACCTCGCTAGCGGATGAGGCCCTCGCGAAGAGTTCGAAGCATTTGAGCCAGTGTCCAAATTGATTTGATGCTTCAGCAGAATGTGGATCCAAGTCCAGACGCTCTGGTTTTAGGAGTCAATCCATCCTAGTATTCTTTAGTGATTAAAATTGATGTGCCTTCAATAACCACAAAACTAGAAGTTATAGATTTATACAAGTTGGCTTTTAATCACTAAGATCAGAGCTAACATCTCAACACACTGGCTCACAGGAATGAGTCAGAGAAGTCAGGGAAGAGGAAGTGAAACTATACACCGTGTGGGGGAGGGTAATATACATGAGTGCAAAACGAATACAGGCAAGCCAAACACATTTCATTACACCCCCTGCCTGATTTCTATGCCTACATCATCCTTCTCCATAGTGATGCAACACTGATGCAAAATATTAATTTAAAACCTCACCTACATCTTCCGGCTCTACACACAGATTGCCACTTTGGTCCCTAATGGGCCCTACGCTTTCCCTGGTTATCTTCTTGCCCTTAATATACTTATAAAACATCTTGGGATTTTCCTTTATTTTGCCCGCCAGTGTTTTTTCATGCCCCCTCTTCGCTCTCCTAATTTTTTTTAAGTACTCCCCTGCACTTTCTATACTCCTCTAGGGCTTCCACTGTTTTTAGTCCTTTTGTATCTGCCAAAAGCCTCCCTTTTTTTCCTAATCCATTCTTGTATATCCCTTGACATCCAGGGTTCCCTGGGCTTGTTGGTCCCACCCTTGACCTTTACGGGAACATGTTGGCGTTGTACTCTCTCTCTTTCCTTTCTGAAAGACTCCCACTGCTCTGATGTGGATTTTCCTACAAGATGATCCCAGTCCACTTTGGCCAGATCCTGCCTTATCATATTAATCCATGGAGTCTCATTATTGTTTAGTTTGTTCTTTCCTTTCAGTGGAATATATTTTTCCTGCACTCTGTTGAATACCGTTTTAAATGTTTCCCATTGCTGTTCTACATCGTTGTTTGCCAATATTGTTGCCCTTTTTTTCCCCAAGTTCCATTCTCAGCCCCTCAAAATGAGCTTTTCTCCAATCTTTTAATCTGGTTTTCGTCATACTTCTGTCCTTCTCAATTATCTTGAAGCGTATTATATTATGGTCATTATTACTTTTACTTCTTATCTGCTCTGGTTCATTCCCCATTACTACAGGAAACTTTCGTTTGGTTAAATGTCCGGAAAGCTCTATCTACCGGCAAAATTCAGGAGCCGTTTCCTATAAGTTTTTTTACTTCTCGTTGCTTTTTTTTCCCCAGTCAGGCTCTGCAAGGTCTAGCTAAAGCTGTTGCTTAGCTACAGAGATGCTTTTAAGCTGCGGCCGACTGTTTTGAAGCTGTTGCTAAGCAACAGGGTTTGTTGATTCACACGGAGCTCAAAAGCTCTGTATGTTTTAACATTAGCGCTGGTTTCTACGGCAGTTTTGATGGTACGGCACCAGCTCGATCCCGTCAGTGCCGGATACCAGAAAGTTTCCTGTAGATCCAATAGCGAATCCTCCCTTGTTGGGCTTTTTACATATTGGGTTAGAAAGGAGTCCTGTACACATTGTAGGAACTGCATTCCCTTCTTCCCTTTTCCTACCTCTTCTGTCCAATAATATTGGGGTAGTTGAAATCCCCCATGATTATTCTATGTTTTTTACTCATTTCCCTAATTTGTCTGCATATTTCTTCCTCCACCTCCCTTCCACTAATAGGTGGTCTGTAGACTATGCCTATTACAGTGGTGTGATTGATCCTTTATTATCTTTTATCCCTATCCATATGGATTCTATTTTTGTCTTGCTGATATCTGTCACTTTTTTCTACTGCCATTATGTTACCTCCTAGTAAGTATAGCTACTCCACCTCCCCTTTTCCCCTCCCTATCTTTTCTAAATATGTTATACCCTACAATGTTTAATTCCCAGTCCTGATTTTTCTCTTCCCTGTCTCAGTAATCCCTACTATGTCTGCTTCCTCACGATGTTTAATTGCCTCCAGTTCCCCTGTTTTATTACGGACACTGTGTGCATTGCTGTACAGACAGTTTAACTCATTTTTTAATAGGATTTCCCCTCTCTTTATGTTTAACCATCTTTTTAGACTCATGTTCTACAACTCTGTTTATTCCCTTGCCATCAGTGCCCTCCCTTACTTTATTCTTGTGTTTAGGAGTGCAAGAAAAGTCACCCAGGTATGCGATCGCTATCAAGTCTTTGACAGACTTGGGCTTTAATATGCATAATGCTCAAAAAACTGACACAAAAAAGTTAAACTATATACTAATCTGAAATAGTTATCTCTTTCCAGTTGTATCGTGTCCAAAAAATACCAAAACAAATGCCCACTTGTTAATAGTATTGTAGTGGTATGGTAGTGTAGTGGCTATGGGGCTGGACTTGCAAGGCAGTGGTCGTGCATACAAGTCCCACTTGAATTCAGTAAATCTGGTCATTTGTAGCTGTCACAGAAATGACCATGAAAGCTTCCAGTTAAAACTCGCACTAATATCCTACAGGGAAGGGAACCTGCCTTCCCTAAATGATTCTAATGCTCTCTGAAGATGCCTAGCATGCTATTCATATGTATTGCTGCAGTTGCTTCAGGATAACTATCTGAGAACAAATATTAAAAAGAATATGAGAAACTTCATTGTGTAGAACTTCTGATAATCAAAAATGTGCAGAAGTTTTGAAACTTGACCTAAATTCTCAGACACATCCAGTCTTGCTTGGCTGACCGCATGCAAATTTTTCTGAAATAATTTGCGCAAAAAAAGCCTTGTCGCAGTCTCCTTTTAATACATCAAAAACAGGATGTGGCTGTACAGAGGAACAAAATCCAGCTGAACCAACCCAGCACAATGTCCTGGCACCAAGAAAAGGTAGAGCTGTGGCAGTGATTTTAAGTCAGTTAGTTTGACAGTGGGATATTGAGACTGAGGGAGAAGGCTACCAAGGAGTAACAGTGAGAGCGGGTTGAAATGTTTGTTTATAAACACGTGAAGCATTAGCATTAAAATTGGGGAAATAAAAGCACTAGTTATTATGGGAAGCCATGAGGTCACCATATTAACTGAAATTTGGCTTCAACCTGGAGCTGGACTGGAAACTAAACATGCTGTGTATCAAGTATTAAGAGATGAAACAAAAAGAGCTCAAGGTTAGCTAAGGACATTACAGCGTTAGAAGGAAAGGATATTGTCTAAGGTGGTGTTCAGACTGGTTTAGATTGAATTAATAAATAAATAAAAATTGGGTGTCCATTATAGACCAGTAAATAGCGCAAAGTAAATAGAGGAAGAAATTTCTGGACAATTTAGAGGTTTACAGAAGTAATAGGTCTTTAGTTTTTTTTTAAAGGAAGGTTTAAGAGGTAACCTGGAATAACACGATTGATGGGCAAAATGTGAAGGGTTCATAGACTCCATTCAATTCTGTTTACAGGAAACTTTGTGATATCCGGCACCGACGGGACCAAGCTGTTGCCGTCCCATCAAAACTGCCGGACAAACCAGCGCTAATGTTAAAACATACGGAAGCTTTTGAGCTCCGTATCTAGCAACAAACCCTGTTAGCAACAGCTTCTAAACAGTCGGCCGTAGCTTGCAAGCGTTTCTGTAGCTAAGCAACAGCTTTAGCTAGACCTTGCAGAGCCTGACTGGTGAAAAAAAAAAGCAACGAAAAGAAAAAAAACTTACTGAACCGACTCCTGAATTTTGCCGGTGGCTTGAGCACTCCGGACAGTTAACCTCCGGATAAACCAAAGTTTCCTGTACTTAGTCAGCATGTTACAAGTCCAGTGAAGAAAGATGGAGTCCCAGACCTGGTTCTGGGTAATGAACAAGTAAGGAACTTGACGATAAGAGAATATTTAGGGGACAGTGATCATTACATAATTAGTTTTGCACTTGGAATAGATAATGAAAAAACAGAGTCAAATACCAAGATTTTGGACTGGGAAAAAAAAACAAATTTTAGAGGGATGAAGTGATTGCAGCACAGATTAATGCATAGAAAAGTTAGCAGATAAAACAGCAGCTCAGCAGTGGAAAGTATTTATGCACAAGGTGGGTAGGATGTAAACTAGTAACATTCTGATCAGTGGTGAAGGGGTTGTGGCAAAGACCAGAGTTTCATGGATGAATAAGGAGATTAGGTCACAATTTAAGTCTTAAAGATACATATCATAAAATGAAACCTATCATAAAATGAAACCTAATATTAGAGAAGAAAACCAAGAGAAATAGCAAAGGCATGAAATAAAAATAAAAAAGGGGGTAGAAGAGCAAAAAAGTATGAAAAAGACTGGCAGTCAACACTGCAAAGATTTTTTATAAGCACATCCAAAGCAAGAGGATGGTCAAAGAGGGAGTAGAGTCATTAAAGGATGAAAATCACAATCTTATACTAGAGAATAAAGGCAAAGATACTTAAGTATTTTTCTTCTGTATTTGCAAAGAAAGGTGAAGAGTACTAGAGGAATTCATCACGGAGCATAGGAGACTGTATTAAGGTTAATGGGATGTAAAATTGATAAGTTGCAGACCCCGATGGTCTACACCCCAGAATACTGAAGCATGTAGTGATTAAACTGCAGTGGCAAAAATCCTTTGTCAAAAAGAGCTGTACCAAAGGACTGGATGGTAGTGAATATTACATCCCTGCTCAAAAAAGGAGAAAGAATTAAACCAAGTAATTTTGGACCAGTTGGCCTTACTTTGGTATTGGGAAACTGCTAGAGACTATTTTAATGATAACAATAGTGAACACGTAGAAACAAATCTCAGTGTGGATTTGAAAAGGGCAGGCCATACTTGACTAAATTAATTGAATTCTTCAAGAAAATTATCGAGCAAATACAAAAAGGAAGTGTAATGGATGTAGTATATTTCGACTTTCAAAAGTAAGTTTGATAAAATGCTATGCAAGAAATTTGATGCAAACCTTCAGATCTGTGATATTTAAAAGCTAAAATGGTGGTATAGATAGAGGGATAGCTGAAGGATGAAATGCAGAGCGTAGCAGTAAACGGATGTTTCTCAATTGACATTATATAGCCCGTGGTGTGTCCTTGGGGTCTGTATTCAGACCGTTTGTTCTGCGTATTCATAACTGATTTGGACATGGGCATAGAGGGACAAAGATTAAAATTTGCTGTTAACACGGAATTACTGGGACATGGCAAACTGAGGAAGAATCCAGGAAGACATAGATAGGTAGGGGAATGGGAAGATATGTGGCAAAGGCAGTTCAATATAGATGAGTGTAAAGTAGAAAAAGAACAGCGAGTAGAAAGAAGAGAAGTGGGAAAGATTCTTTTCATTGGCTCGGTAACAAGGGGGTTTAGAAATAACAAGTTTAGAATTAGTTGTAAAAACATAGAGAAGGGCATGTTAGAAGAAATATTTTCATGCATAGAAACATAGAAACATAGAAGATAGGAGTAGGCCATTCGGCCCCTCGAGCCTGCCCCGCCATTCAATGCGATCATGGCTGATCATCCAAATTCAGTACCCGGTCCCTGCTTTCTCCCCATACCCCTTGATCCCTTTAGCTTTAAGAAATATATCCAACTCCTCCTTGAATATATTTAATGAACGGGCCTCCCCCGCCTTCTGTGGTAGAGAGTTCCACAGGCTCACCACTCTCTGGGTGAAGAAATTCCTCCTCATTTCTGTCCTAAATGGCCTACTCTTTATCCTTAGACTGTGTCCCCTGGTTCTGGACTCCCCGACCATCGGGAACATCCTTCCTGCATCTAGACTGTCCAGTCCTGTCAGAATTTTATAAGTTTCAATGAGATCCCCTCTCATTCTTCTAACCTCCAGCGAGTACAAGCCCAATCGACCCAATCTCTCCTCATGGTCTCACCAAGGCCCTGTACAACTGCAGCAAGACATCCTTGTTCCTGTACTCAAACCCTCTCGCTACGAAGGCCAACATACCATTTGCCTTCTTAACCGCCTGCTGCACCTGCATGCTTACCTTCAGCGACTGGTGCACAAGGACACCCAGGTCTCATTGCACTTCCCCTTCTCCCAATCTATTGCCATTTAGATAATAATCTGCCTTCCTGTTTTTGCCACCAAAGTGGATAACCTCACATTTATCCATGTTATACTGCATCTGCCATGTTTCTGCCCAATCACCCAACATGTCCAAATCAGCCTGGAGTTTCTCGACATCCTCCTCACAGCACACACACCCACCAGCTTTGTGTCGTCTGCAAATTTGGAGATATTACATCTAGTTCCCTTGTCTAGATCATTAATATATATTGTGAATAGCTGGGGTCCAAGGACCGATCCCTGCGGTACCCCACTAGTCACTGCCTGCCACTCGGAAAAAGACCCGTTTATTCCACTCTTTGCTTTCTATCTGCCAACCAGTTCTCTATCCAAGTCAATACCTTGCCCCCAATCCCATGTGCCTTAACCTTACACACTGATCTCTTATGCGGGACCTTATCGAAAACCTTCTGAAAGTCCAAATACACCACATCCACTGGTTCTCCCTTATCTATTTTACCAGTTACATCCTCAAAAGAAATTCCAGTAGATTAGTCAAACATGATTTATCCTTTGTGAATCTATGTTGACTTTGTCCGATCCTGTCACTGTTTTCCAAGTGCTCTGCTATTACATCTTTTATAATGGACTCTAGCATTTTCCCCACTACCGATGTCAGGCTTACCGGTCTGTAATTCCCCGTTTTCTCTCTACTACCTTTTTTGAATAGTGGGGTAACATTAGCTACCCTCCAATCCATGGGTACTGGTCCAGATTCCATCGAATGTTAGAAGATGACCAGCAATGCATCTACTATTTCTAGGGCCACTTCCTTAAGTACCCTAGGATGTAGATTATCAGGCCCTGGGAATTCATCGGCCTTCAATCCCATCAATTTCCCTAACGCCATTTCCCTACAAATACTGATTTCTTTCAGTTCCTCCCTTTCATCAGACCCTATGTTCCCCGACATCTCTGGGAGGTTATTTGTGTCCTCCTTTGTGAAGACGGAACCAAAATATGTATTTAGTTGGTCTGCCATTTCTTTGTTCCCCATTATAAATTCCCCTGATTCTGACTGCAAGGGACCTACGCTTGACTTCACCAATCTTTTTCTTTTCACTTATCTATAAAAGCTTTTACAGTCAGTTTTTATGTTCCCTGCAAGCTTACTCTCATATTCTATTTTCCCCTTCTTAATTAATCCCTTTGTCCTCCTTTGTTGAATCCTAAACTGCTCCCAATCCTCAGGATTACTACTTTTTCTGGCCAGTTTATATGTCCTCTCCTTGGATCTTATGCTATCCCTAATTTCCCTTGTTAGCCACGGTTGAGTCACCTTTTTTGTTTTATTTTTATGCCAAACTGGGATGAACAAATTCTGTAGTTCATCCATGCGGTCTTTGAATGTTTGCCATTGCCTATCCACCGTTAACCCTTTGAGTGACATTCCCCAATCAATCCTACCCAACTCGCGCCTCAGACCATCGTAGTTTCCTTTATTTAAATTTAGGACCCTAGTCTCTGAGTCAACTACTTCATTCTCCATTTTAATGAAGAATTTGATCATATTATGATCGCTCCGACCCAAGGGGCCTCGTACAACAAGATTGCTAATTAATCCTTTCTCGTTACATAATACCCAGTCTAAGATGGCCTGATCTCTGGTTGCAAAGAGTTCTTAAAATATGGACTGCACTACTCTAACTGGCTATTGAAGCCAAGCTAATCACAACATTTAGGAGGAAATTAGAAAAGTTTAATGATGTAAGGAAAGATCAGGTAAATTAAATTTGACTGGATAGGCCCACTGGAACAAGCAATGTGGGCTGACTGGTTGTCTGTGCTAAAATTTCTTTTACTTGAGTCCATGAACTTGAGCTCATCCAAAACTCTGCTGTCCATATCCTAACTTATACCAAGTCCCGCCCACCCATCATACTTGTGCTCGCTGACCTACATTGGCTCCAATGTTCTCTCTTTTGGGTGCGCGGCCCATTTATCAAATTCCCACGCATGTGCGGTCTTTTCCATTCAAAAGCTAGTGACCGCCCTGCTTGGGACCTCCAGACCGCTGCAGCAGCTTAACGAGAACATTGATTGGCTTCTGGTCCACCAGCACTTAAAATTTAAAATTCTCATCCTCGTGTTCAAATCCCTCCATGGCCTCGCACCTCTCAATCTCTAACCTCCTACAGCTCCAGAACCCTCCAAGATCTCTGCGTTCCTCCAATTCTGGCCTCTTGTGAATCTTCGATTTTCTTCACTCCACCATTGGTGGCTGTGCCATTAGCCATCTAGGCTCTAAGCTCTGGAATTTCCTCCCCTAACCTCTCTACCTCCCTCCTTTAAGACGCTGCTTAAAACCTACCTCTTTGATCAAGCTTTTGGTCACCTGTCCTAATGTCTCCTTCTTTGGCTCGGTGTCAGTATTTGTCTGATTACATTCCTGTGAAGTGCCTTGGGAAGTTTTACGACGTTAAATGCAAGCTGTTATTCTATAACCTTGATTGGTGCACCCCTCATTCACTGTGAAAGATAGGTGAACATAAATTATATTAATATTCTCTGTAGTCAGGATTGTCTCGTGCTTTTTATTTTGTGCAGTTTGGTCTAAATGAAAATAATTTACAATACAAATAAATCTTTCAAAAGTTGTAACTTACAAAAGTGGCAGAGCTTGGCCTGAGTAATTGCATTCTGTTAGTGGTTATACAGCTGTAGTATGTTTTAGCTGATTTAAGTGTGTTCAAGCAAGAATGTCACCATGGTCTTTTAAACAAAAAAAGTATAGATTTGCGACCAAAATATAAGCCAAAGGAACTAAAGTCCTGGTTGTATGTTTTTAGCTTTAAAATGTTACATTTTGAACCTTTGAGTAGATGGTAGTATTTTTTTGACTCTTGTCCTCACTATATGTTCTGTTCAGTGCAGGTGAGATTCCAGATGCCAGGTACATCCATGCTGCCCGTAAAAAGCGACAGATGGCCAGAGCCCAAGCTGACTTCATTCCCCTTCACTCATTAGGAAGAGATGATACTTCAGTGCCTAAATTGAATGATGAAGATCTCATTAGTGATGATGAGCTTGACGATCATGAGAGGAGAATAGATTTCACCGAACTACTGAAAACACAAAGACAGAGAATGGCGGAAGAAATTGGTAAGACTCCAGTTCCACATGATGTCAGGTCTGCGAATGGGAAGGGCAGTTAAAGAAAGAACGAACTTTCATTTATATAGCGCATTTCACAATCTCAGGATGTCCCAAAGTGATTCACAGCCAATGAAGTACCTTTTTGAAGTGTATCCACTGTGGTAATGTTGGGAAATGTGGCAACCAAATTGCGCACAGCAAGGTCCCATAAACAGCAGAGAGATACATGACCACATAATCCCTGATATCTCTTCATTTCCTGATTGATCGATTGTTTTATCAATCAAAATTAATACAGACCATAGTCTAATGGTTTTTGGGTCTAATGTACAAGAACCCAGAGTAATGACCAATATTCATTAATAAAATTGTAAATCCCAAAGCCTGAAGAAGCGGACTTTTTAAATATGCTGCTCTGACGGTCAAGATGACATCTTGGTCTTTTACCAAGTGGAGCTAACCCAAGGATTTCATTCTACAAGTACGGCTCGATACAAAGTGGACACATTTTCCCCTGACATTTGCAGTATTGCATCATGACCCCTGCCCAACCCACTATTATTTCTCTTCTGTCCTTCAAACACTTGCAACATGCAACTTAGAAGAAACCATGGCAGGAGGGTTGGCTATCAGAGGACACAGATTTAAGGTAATTGGCAAAAGAGCCAGAAGTGAGATGAGAATTTATTTTACACAGCGAGCTATGGGGAAGGTTACATTAAAGGCACTATATAAATACAAGTTGTTGTAAGATTTTATGATTCTATGTCCACTCATATGGCCTACTACTGCTCCTATTTCCTATGTTCTTATTAACTGTGGTAATCTATGACCTTGCTAATTTCAGGTGTAAATGAAAGTGACGATGAGAGTTTAAAAAGTGAAGAAGAGGATGATGATCAGAAACTATGGGAGCAGCAACAAATTAAAAGAGTAAAATTGTTTCCGGTAAGGGTTTGATGCATTTGTATTCTGCAGCTAATTAGAACGGACTTGCTTAAAGCATCTTTCTTACCTTGTCTTACCATATGCAAATCCAAAATAAAGAGGACTAGTGAGGAGCATCCCCACTGGTCCCCTGTCCTTGCTGACCAGAACTCAGGTGAAATGATTGTCATCTTCGTGACTCTGGTTAGCATTTAGAGTTCTTAACCACACGATTTAAATGTAACAACAGTATCACTCTATTGAAAGGCTTTTTTGGGGGCCCAAGGACACAGGACTCACCAGGACTCCATGTGTATAGGTCTTCAAATCTGCTGAGGTTAACATTCTCTATTTACTGTGGCATCGTTGAGATCAAGAAGTCGCTGTATGGGGAATCTCATGTTTACCTGACCCAAGTGGACTTGTACCTTTGTGACTCCAGGCGTCCTTTATGCAATAACATAAAAAGGGCCAAATTTTATGAATTGTGGGATTCACACCCTCATGCAAACCAAACACAACCATAATGGGGCTTTCACTGGAGCCCCTAGTTGCTGTGGATTTGCTGTCACTGAGCTCCGATCAGTGATACACAAGCTAGACTCCAGAGACATGACATAACACAGCAAACAGGTTCAAGTGGCTGAGCTGAGATTCCCACTCCTCAGCGTCCCAGGGCTTACTTTGAGTCTCTCTCTCTCCTTGATGCTGAATTACATTGCACTTCAAAATATTGGAAAATACAACAAAAAAGTGTCAAAAGTGAAAATTTCCTGGGTGACGTGCCTCCAGACTTCCCTAGGAAATTTTGCATCATCAGAGCTATATTTCCAATCAAAAAAATCACACTGCAAAATGTCACTTGTGTGTACTTTACTTTTTCCCTCTATAATTGATAGCATATTGGGTACAGCTGAAGTCATGACAACTTCATGCCCTACTGCACTCCCATTATCACTGCTTTTTGAATGTCGTATGTGAGGCTATTGGGTTTCATTTTTCTCAAAAAAAACAACTGAATTGTGGAATGTCATCCCAAAATACTCGTAAAAATCTTGAACTCCAATTAAATTAAAAGTAATTTAATGAATTCAGTCACCTTGAGGCAGTGGTCTTGGTCATCAGCTTTAGTTCAGGGCTGTTTTTCAGTTGTACGTTGTTTTGAATTGTCTTTTTTAAAGTTGTCAGTCAGCGTTTCCAAGTATTGTAGGTAGGCGTGTATAGATATTATTATACATTTTGTTTAGCTGCAGAAATGGTATTGCTGTTCATCTGTTTAAAATCTAATTTTAATGCATATTTACCTCTTTTGCCCTTTTTCTCAGTCACCAGGTATTGAGACAGCTAGTCAGCCGAATACACTCATTATGAGTAGGACATTGGACACTCTGAGAAAACTGCCACCAATCAACTTGGAAACACTCAAAAAGAGATTGATCAACAGGTATGTTAAGTTTTTCTCTTTTATTTTGTAGTTAACAATTTTTTAAGGATTCACTAATATATGTTGCACATTATACTCTTCACAATTTAAAAAAAGTTTTTGCATTATCATAAATAAGCAATGAAATGATCTTAAAGGATTGGGCACATAATTCTCTCCCTTTTTTCAGCAATTTTCTGCGCTCTCCTCCTCCTCCTCTTCCCAAGACTGTGGCACCTTGCTGGGGTACAGTGACATGGGTGCCAGAACCCTGTGGTACCTCACTCGAGTAGCCATTCTTCCATCTGTGAACCAAACCTATGAACTTTCAGCAAAGATCACTGTTTAACTATTGAGAGCCAGAACCCTTGTTAATTTCCCCCTCCTTAACCCAGAGGTGCTGAGGCCAGTGCTCCCATTGTAATCAGCTTACTTGATAGATTGCAGGTTCAACGTGGGACCTTCTTGGTACATAAGGCTTTGCTATTCACTGTCTCAGCTATTCAGAAAGACTTGCATTTATATAACGGGGCAGTAATTCCTCCCCAAATGCGTGAGTACAGAAGGGGTACTCACGCGTCTGGCTGGAGGAAATGCCGGTTTTCAGCATGCACAGCGCATGCGCTGAAAACCGGCATTTCCTCTCCTCTAACCCAAGAGGTGAAGAGGCTAGCGCGTGCGCTGTAGGGGGCAGCGCGTGCGTCTTGGATTTCCTCTGTTTTGGGGGATTTGCGCATGTGTAAAGGCCTGCGGTCTTTACGCTTGTAAAAAGCACACACAAGTATTTATTTTTACAGGCAAGTGGTGTTTTAGTGCAATTTAGAATTTTTTTTTCCACAGGTTTATTATTTTAAAGAATCTACAATAAGGTAAGTTTAGTTTTAGACCCTTTTTATTAAAAATTTATTTTTTTTCAAAAAAAAAATTATTGTTTAAATTTTTTTAAACTTATTTATACTTAATTTAATGATTGGGATGTTTTTTAAAATTTTATTTAAAGTTTAAGTAGTGTTTTGGGGTGCAGTACTTTTCATGAGTTTGACAGTTCTTACACTCAAACTTATGAATGAAGTTTCCCTTCCCCCGATTGGCTGAACAGTGCTCACCTGATCCCAACCGGCACATCGCACTAACTACGCCGCTGGGTCAGGTTAGCACAGCGCGCCAACATCAGAACCGGGCCACTGACAGGAAATCCACTGCGGGCCAGGTTTCAGATGTCGGCGCGCCGGGTAAGTGCACACGCGGCAAGCCCCCGACACCAAGTTCTGGGCCAATGCCTTTCACGACCGCAGGAGGCCCCAAAGCGCTTTACAGCCAATGAATACATTTGAAGTGTAGTCACTGTTGTAATGTAAGAAATGCGGCAGCCAATTTGCACACAGCAAGGTCCAATAAACAGCAATGAGATGATGACCAGATAATCTGTTTTAGTGATGTTGGTTGAGGGATAAATGTTAGTCAGGACACCAGGCAGAACTTTCCTGCTTTTCTTTGAATCGTGCCATTGGCTCTTTTATGTGCATCTGAGAGGGCAGATAGGGCCTCGGTTTAACATCTCACCCGAATGACAGCATCTCAGACAGTGCAGCACTCCCTCATATTATGCTGTAGTGTTGGTCTAGATTATGTGCTCAAATATCTGGAATGGGACTTGAACCCACAACATTCTGACTCCGGCGAAAGTGCTACCACTGAACCAAGGCTGACAATTCACTCTTAACCAGGGCTACTTGCAACTGAGTTTTTTATATTCGTGTTCACTCGTAGTACACATTAATGGACAGAGTTCCGAGTTAAAAGTCATACTTTTCAAGGACATTTAATATGCAATTGCTAAAGATTGGAGAAACCTACCTGTCATTCATTAACCTGAAACAACTCCAGTTGTGATATTCAGAGTTGCTGTTCATTTCAGCAGAGTAAATGGTTTAGTAGACTTGCTATCAAATTAACAGTGCAAATTCTTTGTTTTAATTTTTAATTTACAATTTCCACTTTTATAGCTTTCATCTCTCCCATGTTCTTTTAGCTGAGTGGTGTAGATGAGCTAGCTGAAAATTAATCTAAGATTTCTTAGGTACATTTTCAGTAAAACATGAAGTAGCAATGACCAAATTTTTAAATTTCACTAATGTTTGCAAGGCACTTCTTTCATAGGTTCTCAGTGAAGGAAGTATAGCTTGGGTCTTGGACTTTTCATACTCGCTCTCACTAATCCTTAGGCCAGTCATATGCTGTTATGTTTTAGCTTGATAAGCGAGACAGTGCTTTTAGTCTGTTTAATTGCATTTATTTCTCGTGTGTGTGATTTTATTTTTGTTTGTAATATTTGGAATTAAAACTTGGAAGTTTATTCAGTAAAAACAGTGTGACTTCAAAAACAACTCAACTTGTGTCCAATATTTGTATTTAAAAATCAATAATGCAGCAGAATAACATACATTGATTAATTCCAGGTCGAAGGGTTAGAGCTATGAGAGATTAGCTACCCTCATGCTTGAAATGGGAAGACTGAGCGGTGATTCGGTAGAAATCCTTAATATCATATGGAGATTGGAGAATGTGGATTCCGTTAAGTTCTTCTGCGTATAAAGTTTAAGAACAAGGGATCATATTTTTGAATTAAGGACGTCAAAAAAAAAAGAGAAATATGGTTAAAACTTTGTCAGCCTACCAGCAAGAATGGTAGAACAATAAACTATGATGGGGTTCAAAAAGGATCTAGACAAGTTCCTGTAAGCAAATAGGATTCAGAATTATTAGATTTAGAAATATATCGAGGATACCTTGTGGGAAGTTGGATGGGGACCAATGATCTACTCCTGCTTGAAATTGTTAGTTTATATTGTACAATGTAATCCTAAATCTCTAATGGTTACATAACAATTTTGGCCATTGTCTAAATCTTATCAAAGTAATGAAATATACAGGAAACTTTCGTTTAACCGGAGGTTAAAAGTCCGGAAAGCTCTATCTACCGGCAAAATTCAGGAGCCATTTTCTATAAGTTTTTTTACTTCTCGTTGCTTTTTTTTTTTCCCAGTCAGGCTCTGCAAGGTCTGTAGCTAAGCAACAGCTTCAGCTAGAGATGCTTGCAGCTGCAGCCGACTGTTTTGAAGCTGTTGCTAAGCAACAGGGTTTGTTGATTCACACGGACCTGAAAAGCTCTATGTTTTAACATTAGCGCTGGTTTATACGGCAGTTTTGATCTAATGGCACCAGCTCGGTCCCGTCAGTGCCGGATACCAGAAAGTTTCCTGTATTAACCATTGTTTGTTGCTAAAGTTGGAGGCAATAAAGTTAAAGGGCAACTGTCAAAATCTCCACACATTAAGTGTAATCATATAAAATCCCTTTTTCTGCCACTGGTTACCTGCAAGTATTCTTGTAACGTTTGAAAAGAATATTCTAATCTGAATATGACAATTTTTATATTTTCTCCTGAGTTTCCCCCTTAACCAAATTCTGGGTCGTAGTTCTCAGTTGCAGCCCTTTAGTATCTTTACATAAGCAAATGCTGCTTAATACAGTTAATGGAACACACAAGTACTTTAAGTGGCAGCTTAGCTCCATGGTGGCATTCTTGCATCTGAGTCAGAAGATTGTGGGTTCAAGCCCCACTCCAGGACTTGAGCACACAATCTAGACTGACGCCAGTACAGTACTGAGGGAGTGCTGCATTGTCAGGTGCTGTTTTTCCCCACACAACTATGAAACCAAGGCCCCGGCTGTCAGTTAGAGATCCCATGACAATATTTAACCCTTAACCAACTCTATCAAAAACAGATTATCTGGTCATTTATCTCAATTGTGTTTTGCGAGACCTTGCTGTTTGTAGATTGGTTGCGGTGTTTACCTACATAATGGTGACTAAAGTTCAAAAAAGGTAACTCATTGGCTGTGAAGTGCTTTGAGACATCCTGAGGACATGAAAAGTGCAAGTTTGTTCATAATTATTTCTTTTAAAAAAAAAAAAATCAGGTGTCTTGAGAGGGTTTTTGGCATTGCTGTATTCGTGCTGGACATGGCAGAAAAATGGTTGCGGCATCTAGAAAGCACCTGTTTAATTGTTAGGTCCTGTTTCAAAATCATTTTTTTTTTATTGGTTATTCCATATCCGTGAAACTTTATTTGGCTCCATGAAATGTAATTAAGAGAAATCAAAATCCTGACTGAATATATAAAAGCTGCAAGTGAAAGAATTTTTAAAAAATAGCAAGGGAGAAAAACTACATGTGTAATAGCATTCGAATCGGATACCAAATATGGTTGCAACGTAATCCTTTTATTGTGTTCGACCAAGTCTTTGATGCACGCAATGTCTTTAAGCAGTAGACATACAGAGAAATAAACGCAATTACCCCGTTTTTCCTCTGGGTAGAGATGTAATCTTCGCCGATCCTTTTGATCCCTCCTCTCTCTACAAATTGTGAAGGAAATCTCAAGGTCTTTATGGGCCTCTTGTCACGCACACTGTCCTTGATGATTCAATGGGGCAGATTTTGCAGTCAGCGGCATACCTACGGAGTATGCAGCTGGCATCCGAATAGAATACGGACTTACCTGATGGGGACGCTCCTTCGCGAACTTGCTCTCTAATACAGCAATGCCAAAAACCCCCTCGAGACACCTGATATTAAAAAAAAAAAATGAATAAACTTGCTCTTGCGTACTCGAGGGCAGCGTAATGGCCCACGGATCCCAGGGGCACAGTGTGTGCGGAAGTGTACCTGGGATCATGTGGGCCTGGTGCTCCAATCAGTGGAAGCGCCAAGTTTCCACTTGACAGATATGTGGGAACCAGCATCAGGCATCTGCAGTTAATTGTTCAACAGGATATGATAACTGGTACACAGGGGAATAAAGTTACAGAATAAGGCGACAGAGGAGAAAGGAGAGCGCTTTTACATCTAATGGGAGGGATGCAAATTGATAGTTTTTTTTTCTTTTCATTAATTAAATTGAATAAATTGTACCGTATTTATTCAAAATATCAAATTATATTACTGCCTGTCTAAAATGGAAAAAAAACTTTTGATAAATTAAAATGCACTCCTTAAAGCATTTCCGCTATTGCTGAACCACCCTGACTGGATACAAACTTTCTTTCACCATTAACACGACTTCATTAATCATCGCAAATAGCCTGCAAAAAAACAGAAAGGTGGTTCCTTTCGCAGTGAAACAGGCTCCTCCTTTCGCAGTGAAACAGGCTCCTGCTTTCACTAACCGTTACATTTTTGTCCATAGTTGGTGGGCAATTAGCCCAACACTGTGGCAACAATGAGTATTTCCCCATCAGTGCGGATCATCTGTCAAGTCGTAACTTCACCGATCGCAAGTTCAGGATTCAGCACATGTGCAAGTGCCTCCGGATATCCCGAACCTGCGGTCAATTTCAAGGGTGGTATGACGGTGTTCTCTGAGTACTTTGTCATACCCACTGCAAAATCTGCCCCATTATGTTCTGATAAGAGTTTGTTGTGAACAAGACCCCCAGAAATGAGGTAATTCCTACAAAACACCAGATGCAAACTTGCTTACCATCTTGGCCTATTGTTCCACTTTCAATCGCTACCTTGGGCCCATTGTATTAACAAAGTTTACTCAAACAGGCACGAATCCCACATCCTGCAGTAGCTAAACGGCACAGTCAGCTAAATTGTACCCTGACGCATTAAACTCTAAAGGATCCTGGGAATTAACAACTTTAACTATTTCATTATTTTTAGCTTCAGTACAATTTCATTTATAAGTAAAAAGAAATCAAAAACCTTAATTATATGAGATTAAACCAAATCTTAATCCTATGTATATATGTATACATGAATAGGGTATCTTACAGTGGGGAAAGCAAATTACTTAATTTATTTGCCTAATATTTAATAGTTTATACTTTGGCCATGGGATGTTTTTCTTTCGTATGCAGTCTCTACAGATGTGAAAAGAATGTGACTTTTGGAACAATGAAATAAAAACCGAACTTGGGAAATAGAAGTCACGTTTAAAATGTTTTCTCTCTTGGGTGCTGACTGCTATGCATTTGTAGTATTTTCTGTTTCTATCTCACTCCAGTACTGGCTTGTTAACTGTTCAGTATCTTTTCCTCAGATTGGAGTCTCTGCGAGAAGTTTACCGCTCACATCTCCGAGAGCATGAGAAGATCCAGGTGTCAGCTGAGAGTTCACGATGCACAATTGAACACTTGGAAGACACTTCTGACTCTGGACATCGCTACAAATTTTATCAAGAAATGCGAACCTATATTCAAAATCTGATCAACTGCTTCAATGAAAAGGTACAAGAATAAAAAAAAAAGGGCTTGTACTTTATGATTGATCTATTTGTTCAGGGCTTTGAGTCCAAATTACTTAGTAACTAACTAATTAAGTTTCGGACCTAAGCCTATTAACTAGTTTACCTTTCACTATTCTACTTTCACTCTTCTCTACATCCAAGCTAATGGCATGGACACTTTTGGAGTACAGATGAGCGAGAGTTCATAAGATCTTGATTACCTGGCCCGTATTGTTAGATTGGCTTTTAAAATAAATGAGTGTGGATTCATTTTGCAGCGTAACTAAAACTTAGAGATCAGCTGAGTCTTTGCATGTAGATTGGTTAATTGGGTTAGCTCCTCCCCACCAAACTTGATTAGTGCTGCATATGAATAAAAGGAGTCAACAGTAAACCAGGCTCTTAATTTCGATTAATCAGTTAACTTCCTGCTTTTTGTTGGCGATTTAAAAAAAAACGTAGTGCTACATTTTGTAAATATTCAAATTTATTACTACCGTAAAATGTTCTATCGCACTTGGTCACTTCAAGAAAAGTTGCTATATTTAGTTTATCAAATTCACATAACAATACACAGGCCTTGTGTGTCATGATTAGACCTTCCAGGCAGATGCAGTCAGAATCTGCAGAGGAAATTGTCTAACTGAATCCGAGTCCTTGGAGCTAGTTAAATTACTAAAAGTTGGCTAACCTAAAAAGCGCTACAAGCCAATTGTTACATTATTTAGTTAACACAGTGCTCCTACTAAGGACAGATTTTTTTTTTTTAAACCATCTGTTGTTGCCATAATTTAACTTGAAAATAAGGTAAAAAGCAACCTTTGTACAACTGCACATGGCCAACAAAATAGCATAGATATTAGGGAAGCGATTGATCGATTAAATATCTAAGATGTGGGTTTTTAGCATTCTGATAAAAAGAAATTGTTAACTCTGTTCAATTTGTCAAAAAATGTGACATCTGGTGGGAAGAATTGCTCTGGCTGCTGTGTGCAGTGACATCTATAAATACATTTATATATCACTACACTCAATGACCTGAACAATTCTTTGCTCCCTCCCCCCATGTGAGCTTACCGTTATGTAAAAGTATCTCAGCATAAATATATTTTATGTACTTTGATTATTACTTAATCACTCCTAAAGCAATATTGAGGGTGTTGTAGTGTGGTGTAGGCTCTGTTTCTGCTCCACTACATTCCCAGTCTCAGCTGTGATGCTATTGGGAGGGGAAATTGCAGGGAGTCATCACTGGGCACTGGTCATGTATGTTGAGTACTGCTGAAATGCAGTATTGCCAGGAGAATCTGTGTGAAGATAAGTAGATGGACTTTCTTCCACCTTTGTCCTGAAATGTGCTAAACTGTTACGTTTAGCTTCTTATCAAGCGTATTGTCTTTTTTTGTAACTTTAATAATCTGGAAATGACTACACAGAATCAGCTACATAAAATTTAGACCCTATTGTTTGTAAAAACTGAAATCCCTTCATGGATTAAGAAACTGTTTTGTGCTAACCAGTTAATGTACTGCAGTGGGTTTTACACGGACAACTATTCAAACTAGTTTTAACACGAGATTAACTGTAAAGACATTGTTGGATAAGTCATTGTGTTCTTCCCCTGCTCCATGTACTGTCCCCCAACTAAGCAATATGCAAAACAAAAGCAATATACTGCGGATGTTGGAAATCTGAAATAAAAACGGAAAATGCTGGAACTACTCAGCAGGTCAGGCAGCATCTGTGGAGAGAGAAACAGAATTAACGTTTCAGGTCGATGATCTTTCATCGGAACTGGGCAATACACTGATAGAACTAAGCAATAAGCAGACAACCTGCTTCCAGGTGTCTCCTTTTTGAAACCAACTATAAAGAAGTGTGCAAGAGCAGTCAGGTATGACGTGTTCTAATTCCCCATCTCTGTGAAGAAGCATCTAGTCTTTGGCATTCAACTCCCTTAACAACGCAACTTGATTTGGGCAACGGTAGGACCAAACCCAATGTAAGGATTTGGGTTGTTTTGCTATTCGACAAATTTTATCTGGCAGCTGAGCTTGAAATGCTAATGTATGGGAGTCTGCAGACTGGAGGAAGTAAGTGAATTCATTATCTCTCTGGCTGACTCATCAGGGGATATTCTTGGGAGGAAGGCAGTTAATGTCTCAACAATGACACCTATGAGGTAAAAAGCTTCTTTTGGCAAAAACACACTGTTCTAGATGGTCAATTTTAGTTCAAATCGCTTGTGAAGTTAAATTTTGTGAGGTTGACCTAGGAATCACATCAGAAAATTTTGCAGGTTACTGGATTGCATAGGAAAAACCTTCTAAAGAGGATATTGTAATCCCTTTTAAAATGATTCTGGCGTTACTGTTTTCTAAGGATTTGTACCATCAGTATTTTGCTTTATCTTAATCTGCATATTACTTTACTTGCAAATAAGTCTTAGTTTTAGCCTGAATTTGATGGTCTCACATGGTGGTATTTACCACTTCTTAGGGTAAACAGAAGAATGTGATGGGCATCCTTCATGGTTTTTGGTGCAATATGTAGTAGTTAAGGGGTAATTGTTAGTTTTTGGCACGCTGTCCATATCACACCATTTGACACGGTGCAGGATTCAGTTCATAGCAGACTCAATTTGCTGATGGAAACTGCTTTTTTGCTGCAAAGATTCATTAAAAGCTTAAACCATAACTCTCGGATTCTACCATTCCGTAGTGCAGCAATTTAGAGCACTGCATTGCTGCTTTCAAAATATAAATTGCAGAAAATAGAAATGATGGCTATTAGTGGGGTTTGTGTTTTAAACACCCGGTAGTAAAACCTGTACCCTACACTAGGAAGCACAGATTGTATGCATTAGAACAACAGTTGACAGCGAAGGTTATGACCATAAAATACAGTAAACAGTGCAGCAGAAACATTGTGCTATGTAGCTTGCACTGAGGTGGAGAGGAAAGACAACATTAATAGAAGTTATTTCTTTTAGATATGTGTCATTGATGAACTAGAATCCGAAATGCATCAGCTACTGGGGCAGCAGGCAAGAAATCTTTTGCAACGCAGACAGGATGATGTTCAAGATGAATCAACTGATGTTTGGCAACTTTCAAGTTAGTGTATTCTTTAATAGTTAATCTCATGATTCCTCCTTTCTCCTTGTAAGCCTTACTTTTCTTTTTGCTGATCTTTCAATCCGCCTTTACAATTGAAATTTAATTGTGATGGTTACTTTCAATAACCTTCAGCCGAACCATTTAATCCATAGTGGGTTATCAGTTCTATATATTTACAACAAATTGTGAAAAATTTTAACATTCTGGACTGGGGGATAACATTTGAATGCAAGGCATTAAGCCACATTTATAATTTTAATTCTGTGCATTTGTTTATTTTAATGCAATACGCTAGTAGAGTTAGCCACAGATTGCTGAGTTATAGAGGCATAAACTGGAAATATTTAATTTAAAAATGCATTGGCCCGGAATATGCGGTCAGCGGCGAAGCAAAGGCGTTGGCCGCTGGCTCCAAAGTAAGCTTCGCACAAAGGTCTCGTGATCTTTGTGTCGAGAATTTTGGGTTTTCCGACGCATAATTCAAATCAACGGAAGTTAATGGAGATTCCCAACGAAGAACTGCTTTGACGTCAACAAGCTGACTGAGCAGCCAATAAAAATGCAGAATTCTCAGACATCGAACCAGGAAGTGGGTAAGCTTCTAAAATTCTAACTTTTAAAAAATGTTAGAGAGAGCAAAACAAAAACTGGGGCTCTCACATGGGGAAAAGGCAAACCTGAAATGAAGACGAAAAAACTAGTTTCTTAAAAATGATAAATTTGACACGGCACAAAATTAAAATTAGTTTTTCGGGGCCATAACCTTTGTTTAGCAGTTAATACGCTGTTAAAACCCCAGTTACACCTTATCCAAAAGGATCTAACTTTTAATGAGGTACTTAACAGTGTAATTTGCATTAAAATAAACAAATGCACAGAATTAAAATCACAAACGTGGCTTTATGCTTTGCATTCAAATGTTATCCCCCAATTTCTGGAGTTGTACTGAAATGTTAACATTTTTCAGAGGTCCCAGCGGATTGGAAAACCGCAAATGTAACGCCCCTATTGAAGAAAGGAGGGAAGCAAAAAGTAGGAAACTATAGGCCAGTTAGCCCAACATCTGTCATTGGGAAAATGCTGGAATCCATTATTAAGGAAGTAATAGCAGGACATTTAGAAAATCATAATACAATCAAGCAGAATCAACATGGTTTTATGAAAGGGTAATCGTGTTTGACATTTACTAAAGTTCTTTGAGGACGTAACGAGCAGGGTGGATAAAGGGAAACCAGTAGATGTAGGGTATTTGGATTTCCAGAAGGCATTCGATAAGTTGCCACATAAAAGGTTACTGCATAAGATAAGAGCTCACGGAGTTGGGGGTAATATATTAGCATGGATAGAGGATTGGCTAACTAACAGAAAACAAAGAGTCGGGATAAATGGATCATTTTCCGGTTGGCAAACTGTAACTAGTGGGGTGCCACAGGGATCAGTGCTGGGGCCTCAACTATTTACAATCTATATTAATGACGTGGATGAAGGGACCGAATGTACTGTTGCCATATTTGCTGACGATACAAAGATAGGTGGGAAAGCAAGTTGTGAGGAGGACACAAAGAATCTCCAAAGGGATATAGATAGGCTAAGTGAGTGGGCAAAAATTTGGCAGATGGAGTATAATGTGGGAAAATGTGAGGTTATCCACTTTGGTAGGAAAAATAAAAAAGCAAATTATTATTTAAATGGAGAGACTACATAATGCTGCGGTACAGAGGGATCTGGGGGTCCTCGTACATGAAACACAAAAAGTCAGCATGCAGGTACAGCAAGTAACTAGGAAGGCAAATGGAATGTTGGCCTTTATTGCAAGGTGGATGGAGTATAACAGTAGGGAAGTCTTGCTACAACTGTACAGGGTGCCCGTGAGACCACACCTGGAGTACTGCGTGCTGTTTTGGTCTCCTTATTTAAAGAGAGATATACTTGCATTAGAAGCAGTTCAGAGAAGGTTCACGAGGTTAATTCCTGAGATGAAGGGGTTGTCTTATGAGGAAAGGTTGAACAGGTTGTGCTTGTACTCATTAGAGTTTAGAAGAATGAGAGGTGATCTTATTGAAACATATAAGATTCTGAGGGGGCTTGACCGGGTAGATGCAGGGAGGATGTTTCCCCTTGTGGGGGAATCTAGAATTAGGGGGCACAGTTTCAGGATAAGGGGTCGCCCATTTAAAACGGAGATGAGGAGGAATTTCTTCTCTGAGGGTCGTGAATCTTTGGAATTCCCTACCCCAGAGAGCTGTGGAGGCGGAGTCATTGCATATATTCAAGGCGGAGATAGACAGATATTTGAGCTACAGGGGAGTCGAGCATTTTGGGGAACGGGCGAGAAAGTGGCGTTGAGGCCAAGCTCAGATCAGCCATGATCTTATTGAATGGCGGGGCAGGCTCGAGGGGCTGAATGGCCTACTCCTGCTCCTATTTCTTATGTTCTTATCAGGGCTGCAAATTCTGGGCCATTATTGTTTAACTATGTGGCTAGTGATGTCACGGAAGTAGTTGTGATAATGGGTATTAATTACTGAGGTTCCTCTGAATGATTCATTAAGGTATAAGTGGTTCCAATATAATGGCTCATTTCTGCAGACAAAACTGATGCCAGCAGTGGGAGCGACACAGACTGTGTCAAAGCAAAACAGCGGCGCATTGAAAAGCGAGAGGCGAGAAGGTAATGAAACTGGAACTCTGGGCACACTTTCAATTTTGATCGGAACGTATTTGTTGAAACAAAATTAATTTTAACTATACTCTTTTCCAACATAGGGCTCATAGAGAACGGTTGCGAAAGGTAGCTGGAAAGGAAGCAGACCATCACAAAGGTCTGTCCAGTGATGATGAAGTAGCTCCAACCGATATGTCTGATTTCCATGAGAAAGAAGGTACGGCGACATTCTACTTTCTTCTTCTCCGCACTCTTCTTGTACTACAAAATCTGATGGATAAGTTGCACTCCCCTTTCTTACTCGCCATTTCAATAAAATCTGGTAATGCATATATTCAAGAAGGGGGCTAGAATCTTTCCCCGTCTAGCCTATAGAAACATAGAAGATAGGAGCAGAAGTAGGCCATTCGGCCCCTCGAGCCTGCTCCGCCATTCAATGCGATCATGGCTGATCATCCAAGTTCAGTAGCCGGTCCCTGCTTTATCCCCATACCCCTAGATCCCTTTAGCCTTAAGAAATATATCCAACTCCTTCTTGAATATATTTAATGTATTGGCCTCAACTGCCTTCTGAGGTAAAGAATTCCACAGGTTCACCACTCTCTGGGTGAAGAAATTCCTCCTCATCTCTGTCCTAAATGGCTTACCCCTTTATCTTTAGACTGTGACCCCTGGTTCTGGACTCCCCGACCATCGGGAACATCCTTCCTGCATCTAGTCTGTCCAGTCCTGTCAGAATTTTATAAGTTTCAATGAGATCCCCTCTCATTCTTCTAAACTACAGTGAGTACAAGCCCAATCGTCCCAATCTCTCCTCATACGTCATTCCTGCCATCCCAGGTATCAGCCTGGTGAATCTTTGCTGAACTCCTTCCATGGCAAGAATATCCTTCGTCAGATAAGGCGACCAAAACTGCACACAATACTCAAGATGTGGTCTCACCAAGGCCCTGTACAACTGCAGCAAGACATCCTTGTTCCTGTACTCAAACCCTCTCGCTACGAAGGCCAACATCCCATTTGCCTTCTTAACTGCCTGCTGCACCTGCATGCTTACCTTCAGCGACTGGTGCACAAGGACACCCAGGTCTCGTTGCACTTCCCCTTCTCCCAATCTATTGCCGTTCAGATAATAATCTGCCTTCCTGTTTTTGCCACCAAAGTGGATAACCTCACATTTATCCACGTTATATTGCATCTGCCATGCTTCTGTCCAATCACCCAACCTGTCCGAATCATCCTGCAGTTTCTCGGCATCCTCCTCACAGCACACACGCCCACCCAGCTTTGTGTCGTCTGCAAATTTGGAGATATTACATCTAGTTCCCTTGTCTAGATCATTAATATATATTGTGAATAGCTGGGGTCCAAGGACCGATCCCTGCGGTACCCCACTAGTCACTGCCTGCCACTCGGAAAAAGACCCGTTTATTCCAACTCGTTGCTTTCTATCTGCCAACTAGTTCTCTATCCAAGTCAATACCTTGCCCCCAATCCCATGTGCCTTAACTTTACACGCTAATCTCTTATGCAGGACCTTATCGAAAGCCTTCTGAAAGTCCAAATACACCACATCCACTGGTTCTCCCTTATCTATTTTACTAGTTGATATAGAATTAATTGGTGCCTGAGCGGACTAAGTGATATACAAAGTCGACGCGTACCCAACTTAACACTCTGCTTTAAATAAACCGGACACAGACACCAAGCAAAGGAGAACAGTATTTATTATACTAGAGCTCTGGGAGAAGCGCTAACACCTTATGGATGTGATCGCCAAACTTCTCAATTTTGCAATAGCAGCCATTTAAAAACAGTAAGAAGTCACACAACACCAGGTTATAGTCCAACAGCTTTATTTGAAATCACAAGCTGAAATCACAAGTTTCCCTGACTGACCTGTTTGGACACCATTCACACCTTTGACTGCTGTGATTATCTCTCTGCCGAGGTGTGATAAATGGCAGTTGGAAAGGTTACCTGTAAACATCTGACATGATTCTCTGACTATATAAGCTGTGTCTTTATGCATTTCTCCACTTCACCTGAAGAAGGAGCAGCGCTCCGAAAGCTTGTGATTTCAAATAAAGCTGTTGGACTATAACCTGGTGTTGTGTGACTTCTTACATTTGTCCACCCCAGTCCAACTCCGGCATCTCCACACCATTTAAAAACAGGAAAGATACCATATTACATTTGACCAATCGGGCACTTTAGCATTCTTTAACTTTGGCCAATCCAATAGCTTAGCAACCCTTAATCACATTCTATCAAAAACAAGTTGATCATATTATTATACCGTTAGCAAACAACTTAATTATATTACTGTTCTGTGCAAGTGACATCACACGTTTGGTGTAAGCAGATCAAGTCAGCTGCCTGTTGTGCCAGTGTCTGCAAAATGTTAATGAATGTCCAGAATTTCAGCAGGCACTACGGTGCCATTTTAAAATTTCCTCCAACAGCCGTCCTTTTGGTCCTGGAGCACGATCCTCTTGCTCCCAGATGACCATCGTTCTTCGTTTCTTCACAGGGTTGGTTTACAACCACTGACTCGTCTCGTGAGAACCGGCCGTTCCGGCCACGTCATCATACGTTTCTTCTTCTTCACCCATATTTCTGGGCAGGAGGTCGGTGTATTCTTTGACAGAAGCTACTGGCAGCACAGCTTTCACAGCAGTTTGACCGCACATTTTAATGATACTCAATGCACAGCACAGCAGTATACATATCACAACCATGATCAATATCATTTGCACTAGCCACGCACCCCAGCCTGATCCTCCCAGTAACCAATCAAACCATCTGCCTCCAATATTGGATTGATGGAGCAAAGCTACTTGTTTTTGAATATGGTCCGCTAGGTTGGTAATATTTTCAGAACTGTCTGGGATGTATGTACAGCATTCTGCTCCGATCATGGCACATGTACCTCCCTGTGCAGCTAGTAGGTAATCTAGTGCCATTCTATTTTGTAGGGCGACAGTTCTTAGGGCTACCATTTCGGCACTCATCTCTCTCAGGGATTCAGCTGTGTCATTGGCTACTCCCTCAATTATGGTTGCCAATAACCATATTTCTTGAGAAGTAAACATTATTCCAGCCGTGGGGAACATAGCTCCTAGTACCACCTGCCAGGTGGGAAGTTCTCTTTTAGTACGACTATGCTTGTGGTGGTCTTTCAATTTATGTGGTGTATATATGGTACTACATACCCCAAATAGCATGATCCTGCCCAATTCTCTGGTAGCCAGGGGTATGCTCTATGACCGCATATGAAGTATGTCCCATTATAGGCTGTCATTATCTGTCCCGGTTGTTCAGGGTTTATGTTGGCGCGGAAGACGGTAAAACCCATCTGGTTTGTCAGTATTTGTTCGCCTGGTCCCATTCCATGGTTTATTATTGGTCAAATTCATCAAATTGGTGGTATTGAACCACCAGCTTTCCATGGAATTTCCTGCATTATATGTGGTAAAATTTTGTATACAATGACCTTTCCCCACATCAATTCTGATCCCTTCAGTCTGTTCTGTGCCGCGCTCCCAACATATTTCCCCGATCGGCTGGCCCTTTCCTGACGTATTGGTAAGAACTAAAAAGGGGGGTTCTTTTGTATAATTATATGTTGGCTTATACCATTCTTTAAAATTTTCTAACGAATATCCTCCCCCCCGGAACTCATTCCTTAGGCTAGTCTATTTCTGTTCCCAGGTTTTTCCGAAGGTGGATAAAGTGGTATTTTTCTGTTTCGTATGATTTCTATTAATTATCCATTCTGCCATATCTGTGAGGTTCAAGGGTATTGGCCGCAAGGGTATCCCTCCTTTCGCATGAGTGGGAGTATGGCTACATACCCAACAGGCATCTATCCCACTCCATTTGGCATACTTATATGACATATATAAAAACGTATTTACATGCAATCCCCGTTTTCTACGCGGTTCTGTCGCCGTATCTCCCGTGACAATACGTATCAACGCAACTATACACAGTAACTTATACATGTT
Organism: Somniosus microcephalus; assembly: GCF_052327205.1. Classification (NCBI taxonomy): domain Eukaryota; kingdom Metazoa; phylum Chordata; class Chondrichthyes; order Squaliformes; family Somniosidae; genus Somniosus; species Somniosus microcephalus. Next base: position 119,028,981 of record NC_140995.1, read on the forward strand.
TTTGATGCAATATTCTTCTTCCAGTTATTGCCGAAGGGGTCTCTTTTTTCTGTGGAACAGATTCAGAACAGTGGGGGTAATTATTCACGTTCATGTCCTTTATATAACTTCAACTGAGTCCAATGTTTCCATATGCCCTTTCCCCTTATGTCCAGACAGGCACAGGTGTCTCCACTAATTATAATTTCATACGGCCCATTCCATTTCGGTGCAAACCCTGGTTTTCCTGGTAGGACCTTTAGCATCACCCTACTCCCTGCGGAAGGGACCTGGGGTGTTATGGTGGGATCATCATCCTGTTTTTCCTGATTATCACAGAAATCACAGAAACCCCACAGTGCAGATAGAGGCCATTTCAGCCCATCGAGCCTGCACCGATACATATCCCACCCGATCCCCGTAACCCCTACACCAACACATATCCCACCCTATCCCTCTAACCCCACGTATTTAATCCCCCTAACACTAAGGGTCAATTTATCATAGCCAATCAACCTAACCCGCACATCTTGGGACTGTGGGAGGAAACCGGAGCACCCGGAGAAAACCCACGCAAACACGGGGAGAATGTGCAAACTCCACACAGACAGTCGCCCGAGGCTGGATTTGAACCCGGGTCTCTGGCGCTGAGAGGCAACAGTGCTAACCACTATGCCACGTTTTTTCGCATTCCCTTAAGTTGGGAACTTAATTCCCTTACAAATCGTTTTAATTTATCCTTTAATGGGCCGACATCGGCTCCACCTGTTATGATGCCTTCTGGTAATTGCATCGCTCGTCCTGTCATTAGTTCATAAGGGGTTAATTGTGGTAAACCACTTTTGTCGTTCACTATCGTTACACTATAGTTATCACTGTTATATCGTTACTCTATGGTTATCACTGTTCACACTGTTGTATCACTATACGAGGTCGCCTCTTGTCACGCTGTTATACCTGGGCTGACCACTGCTGACTCCGCCCATGGCTCCACCTACCTGCCCAGGTATAAAGGTGGTCGACTGGCTGGTATTCCTCCTTGTTGGATCCGATCACCCACGAGGGTGGGCTCTGTTATTTAGCCAATAAAAACCTATAGTTACTTTCTTAACTCGTCGCTTTTCATTGGATGAATTGATAGGTATATCATTAATCCTGTAGTTCTGTTTGCCATAGCACGCAACTTCATCAGAATGATGGGCAGGACTTCTGTCCATGTTTTTCCCGATGTTTCCATGGCCTTTGCTAGGCTATTTTTAAGCGTTCTGTTCATCCTCTCTACCATCCCCGAGCTCTGGGGTGGTAGGGTATGTGGAATTTTTGTTTAATTCCCATTAACTGACATGTTAATTTCATTATACTTCCAGTGAAGTGTGTTCCTTGGTCTGAATCTATTTGCACCGGCAATCCCCACCGAGGGATTACTTCTGCTAATATTCTGGCTACCGTCAGGGCAGTGCAGTTTCTAGTAGGGTATGCCTCCACCCATCGGGTAAACTGATCAATTATTACTAAACAATAGGTTTTCCCGCGAGAATTTGGAAGGGGTCCCGTGAAGTCAATCTGCAATTGCTCCCACGGTCCCTTTGGCCTTGGTTGGTGTCCCATCTTAATTTTGATGGGTTTTCCCGGGTTATGTTGGGCACAAGTGAGGCACCTTTGGCAATACCTCGCTATGTCTCGTCCCATTCCCTTCCACCACCATTCCTTACTAATAATCCCCGTCATGGCTTCCTTGCCCGAGTGGGCAAGCCCATGGTTGATCTCCAACAGCGTCTGTTGTATACATTCTGGGGCGACAACCTTACCTTCCTTTCTCCATACTTTATCCGTTCCTTTGATGGCACCCTGTGCTTCCCACTTACTCTTTTCCTGATCCGTGGAGTCCTCGTGTAACTCTGCTAAGCTCACCTCATCTTCCTCTTTATATAAGGCGGCTATGGGTGCTTCTATCATTGTTCTAAAGCGTCTTGCGCTGCCTGATCTGCTGCTTGGTTTCCCCGGTGGTGTGGCCATTCTGGACTACTCTGATCTGGTTCTTTTTGGTGTGCCTTAATTTTAATTATTGCTACCTGCTTTGGTTTTTCACTTGCCTCCAGGAGTCTTTTAATTCTCTCCTGGTGTTTGATGGGATTACCTCCTGTGGTTATAAACCCTCTTCTACCCCAAGATGTCATGTAGTCATGTACTACCCCAAAGGCATACCTACTATCTGTGTAGATATTTACTACCTTTCCTTCAGACCTCTAAAGCTCTTGTGAGGGCTTCTAACTCAGCCACTTGGGCTGATAGTCCTCCGTCTATCCTTCCTGATTCTAGGGTTTCCAGTTGTTGGTTAACTACTGCCCAACCTGTCCGGGGTAGACCCTCTACATATTTTCTTGACCCGTCGACATACAACTCCTCGTCAACTTGTTCCAGAGGAGTGTCCTTAATTTTGTCTTCCTCTAGATTCATATCTACATCTCCACAATTATGGGGTTCTCCTTCCCCTAATATTCCTTCAGCTGGATTTTCGCCAATGTCTCTAACAATGGTTAGAGCTTGTGTAGGTGGGAGGAGGACTGCCTCCCATTTTGTTCTTCGTAAATTTGATACAGACCTTAGTTTTCCTGTGTTAAGCATTTCCACCAAGGTATGCTTGGTGTGTAAGATGATGTTTCCTGTCATTACTATAGGTTCACTGATTTTCACCGCCCAGGCTGCGCAGTCCAAAGCGGCTATACATCTAGATAAACCTGCAACCACGGGTCCTTCCGCGGTTGAGTAATATGCTATGGGTCTGCGTTTATCCCCATGTGTCTGGGTTACTACTGCCGAATAAAATCCTCCCTCGTTATTACAATGGATGTGAAAGTCCTTGCACATATCCGGGAGTCCCAATCCTGGGGCTGAGATTAAAGCTGCCTTTAACTGATCATAAGCTTCTTCTTGTTCTGATCCCCATTCTATGGATTCAAGAGCGGGTTTTCCTCCCTTGACTAATCTCTGTATGGGTTCTGCCAATTTAGCAAACCCTGGGATAAAATTTCTACTGTAATTAAATAATCCCAAGACCTTTGTAACTCCTCTTACTGTTACGGGCCTTGGCATTTTCTGCACCGCATCTTTTCGGTCTATGGGCATTTCCTTGAGTCCTTGGGAGATCAAGTGACCCAAGTATAGGACCTGAGGTTGTCCTATTTGTGCCTTCTTGGGGCTTATTTTTAAGCCGGCTGATTCTAAACCTTCTAATATTAGGGTAAGGGCCTCTTTGTGTGACTCTTCCGTGTCCGAAGCAATTAATATGTCATCTACATATTGTAATACTGTGCTTGACTCTGGGATGGGAATTGTTGCCAACATATTACTCATCACCCGGTGAAATATAGCCGGGCTGTTATGAAACCCCTGCGGTAAACGGGTCCAGGTATACTGGCAGCCGTCCACTGTAAAGGCAAATTTTTCCTGTGATTCCTGGTCCAAAGGCAGGGACCAGAATCCGTTTGCTATATCCAATACTGTAAATATCTTATGTTCCGGGGACAATCCATTCAAGATTGTAGCCGGACTGGCAAAAATCGGGTGTAATTTCGGAGTCACTTTATTTAGAGCCGTGTAATCTATGGTGAGCCTAAAGCTCCCGTCCGGCTTTCCTACCAGCCAGGTAGGTGAGTTAGTGGTGCTTGTTGTTTCTCTCAAGATTCCTTTTTCTACTAAACCCTTTACTATTTCTTTTACAGCCTTTTTAGCTTCTGGTTTTATTGGGTATTGCTTATGTGGGGTATGTTCCGGTCCTGGAGTACTAATTGGTTTTATATTAGCCTTTCCAGTATCTAATTTATTCTGAGCCCATACTCCGGGAACATTTTCACAAATTAGTCCATAAATTCCTCTGTTTTCCAATCCCTAGTGGTAAAAGTGGCTATTCCCACTGTTCCCAGGTTGTTAGCTATTTTTGCTAGTTTTTCTTTTCTGCCGCCAGGTCGGGGCCAGGTTATTTTCGCTTTTCCACAATCTATGAGAGCTTGATACTCTTTCATAATATCATTTCCTAATATAGTTCTCTCATGAGACCTGTGCACATAGAATCTCATGGGCAAGTACATGTTTCCTACGTCTACCAATTGGGTAGTACTTAAAAAGGCTTGGGTTAGGTTTCCGCTCAACCCTCGTAACCATGTTGACTGGTGAGTTGTCGGGAGTGGGAGATCGGTGACAGATACGGAGGCGCCTGTGTCCACTAACATTTCACATTGTCGGCCCCCTACTAGTGCAGACACGTAAATGCGTCCCTCCTTTTTGGCCTTAATGGGGGCCATAGGACTTCACTTCTGTTCTTTAAACTTTTGCCACTGCTTCCATTCCTCCCGATCTTTGTCGCTCATGGTTTCTCTACTAGGTCCTGGGGTGGGTTTCCCGTGTTTGCTAAAGCATGTGGCTTCAAAGTGGCCTAGTTTGCCACAATAACCACAGGTCTTTTTAACTCCCCCTTTGGATTCTCTGCATTCCTTCGCAAAGTGCCCTGCCTTGCCACAATTATGGCAGGGTCCTCTTTTTGGTTTAGCGCCTTGGTCTGACGTAGATACTGCCCCTATCTTTTCTTGTTTTACGGATTTATTTGCGTCCTATTGGTTAAGTTGTCCTTCCAGTCTAGTTGCCCATCGAACCACCTCGTCATAGCGTTCGTGTGAAACCAACCCGGTTTTAAGGACCGCTTGGTGTCCAGCTGATAGTCCATCTTTGTATGCTTGTACAAAGCCTGGATCATCTCGCGTCATATCTCCTGCTATTCCTGAGCTCTCCTCATAAATAAGGAACAATCTTTCTCCGAATTCAGAAGCCCCCTCTCCCTTATTTTGTTTAGCTGATGTTATTCTACCCCAATTGGTCGGGGAATCTCCAAGGGCTGTTTGTATGGCAGTTTTAAAAGCCTGACGAGCTACTTCTTGTTGTTCATGGGTTGCTGACAAGGGTTGTTGGTTTACCCATCGACCCCCTAAATAGTCCTGATTGGGCTGTGCATTATCTTGGGGTACCAATCTCCATTTATCCGCGGGACAGGCTGCCCGGACTAGTATATGTACGTCCTGGAGATGGAGGTCATGTGCTAGTATCATCTGGTCTAATTTAGTCCAGAACTGGGCATTTCTACTTCTTGGTTTTAGGGGCCCTAAGGCATCAACTATCTGTTGTTTTTCACCTGGAGTGAAGGTTTTATTATAATGTTTTGTTCTTGGGTTGTTGCCGCCATCTCCCGTAGTTCCTCCCCTTGTTACCGGAGCCATGTCGTTAATTTCATCCTCATCACTACTTTCATTATTCGAGGGGGCGGAGGGCCGTAGGCTGCTGTATGGCGGGAGCGACATGTTATTCCCTGCCTCCATTTCTTTAAGTGTTCGTTTTAAGTCACTTACTTTCTCCTCGAGAGACTTGTTTTCTTCCTCTGTCCTCTTACACTTTTCTTTAACTGTATTTACTTGTTCTAGCAGACCATTTAACTGGTGTACTAACATTACTCCTGCCTTCTTAGTCTTATCTTTAGTCTGGAAGTTCCACCAGACTCTTTGGCATTCTAAAGACTGTGTGATATCCCACCCGTCTTTCTGCATACACTTAATAGTAGATTGTCTTTTTGTCATAAAGGTGTGTGACAGGGTCCCTTCTGGTCCCTTCTTAACTTGTTTACCTTCCATAGGATTTCCCTCGGATCCTTTTTGGACCTCTTTATCTTTCTTCCCCATATTTGAGAGAGAAAATATACTCACGGCCACGGATCACAGTCTGAGCGTTTCTCAGACGAATCGCGTGTTTTCACCACCACGAGCTTCAATACTCACGGCCACGGATCACAGTCTGAGCGTTTCTCAGACGAATCGCGTGTTTTCACCACCACGAGTCCGGTCTCTAGGTAGACGGGATCAGTGTCTCACCGGCAACCGTATCTTATCCTATAACAAATTTAGGCATAACAACACTACACATTTATCCTTCACAAAGACAATCCTTAACTTATACTTAATTAAAATACTAAACTGGTATCCTTTCTGGCAGTCTGGTCCTCTAAGATTCTTTTGATGAGTTACTAATTACCCGAGACACCCCGTCGAGCGTCCCCCGTAATTTCCACTCACCCTGCTCGCTGCGCCAAATTGATATAGAATTAATTGATGCCTGAGCGGACTAAGTGATATACAAAGTCGACGCGTACCCAACTTAACTCTCTGCTTTAAATAAACCGGACACGGACACCAAGCAAAGGAGAACAGTATTTATTATACTACAGAGCTCTGGGAGAAGCGCTAACACCTTATGGATGTGATCGCCAAACTTCTCAATTTTGCAATAGCAGCCGTGCTCCTTTTATACCATTTAAAAACAGGAAAGATACCATATTACATTTGACCAATCGGGCACTTTAGCATTCTTTAACTTTGGCCAATCCAATAGCTTAGCAACCCTTAATCACATTCTATCAAAAACAAGTTGATCATATTATACCGTTAGCAAACAACTTAATTATATTACTGTTCTGTGCAAGTGACATCACACGTTTGGTGTAAGCAGATCAAGTCAGCTGCCTGTTGTGCAAGTGTCTGCAAAATGTTAATGAATGTCCAGAATTTCAGCAGGCACTACGGTGCCATTTTAAAATTTCCTCCAACACTAGTTAAATCCTCAAAAAAATTCCAGTAGATTAGTCAAGCACGATTTACCTTTTGTAAATCCATGTTGACTTTGTCCGATCCTGTCACTGTTTTCCAAGTGCTCTGCTATTACATCTTTTATAATGGACTCTAGCATTTTTTCCCACTACCGATGTCAGGCTTACCGGTCTGTAATTCCCCATTTTCTCCCTACCACCTTTTTTGAATAGTGGGGTAACATTAGCTACCCTCCAATCCATGGGTACTGTTCCAGATTCCATCGATTGTTGGAAGATGATCAGCAATGCATCTACTATTTCTAGGGCCACTTCCTTAAGTACCCTAGGATGTAGATTATCAGGCCCTGGGGATTTATCGGCCTTCAATCCCATCAATTTCCCCAACACCATTTCCCTACAAATACTGATTTCTTTCAGTTCCTCCCTTTCATCAGACCCTATGTTCCCCGACATCTCTGGGAGGTTATTTGTGTCCTCCTTTGTGAAGACAAAACCAAAATATCTATTTAATTGGTCTGCCATTTCTTTGTTCCCCATTATAAATTCCCCTGATTCTGACTGCAAGGGACCTATGCTTGACTTCACCAATCTTTTTCTCTTCACATATCTATAAAAGCTTTTACAGTCAGTTTTTATGTTCCCTGCAAGCTTACTCTCATTCTATTTCCCTTTCTTAATGAATCCCTTTGTCCTCCTTTGTTGAATCCTAAAGTGCTCCCAATCCTCTGGATTACTGCTTTTTCTGGCCAATTTATATGTCCTCTCCTTGGATCTTATGCTATCCCTGATTTCCCTCGTTAGCCACGGTTGAGTCACCTTTTTTGTTTTATTTTTATGCCAAACTGGGATGAACAAATTCTGTAGTTCATCCATGCGGTCTTTGAATGTATGCCATTGCCTATCCACCGTTAACCCTTTGAGTGACATTCCCCAATCAATCCTACCCAACTCGCACCTCAGACCATCGTAGTTTCCTTTATTTAAGTTCAGGACCATAGTCTCTGTGTCAACTACTTCATTCTCCATCTTAATGAAGAATTCGATCATATTATGATCGCTCTGACCCAAGGGGCCTCGTACAACAAGATTGCTAATTGATCCTTTCTCGTTACATAATACCCAGTCTAAGATGGCCTGATCTCTGGTTGGTTCCTCGATTATATTGGTCCAAGAAACCATCCCGTAAACACTCCAGGAATTCCTCCTCCACAGTATTGTTACCAATTTGGTTAGCCCAATCTGTATGTCGATTAAAGTCACCCATGATGACTATCCAAACCTGTCATAATCTTGTACACCTCTATCAAATCACCTCTCAACCTCCTTTGCTCTAATGAAAACAAATCCAGCTTCTCCAACCTGTCCTTGTAGCTAAGATCCCCCATCCCCGGAACCATACTGGTAAATCTCCTCTGCACCCTTTCAAGGGCCTTCACATGCTTCCTAAAGTGTGGTGACCAGAACTGGATGCAATACTCCAGTTGTGGCCTAACCAGCGCTTTATAAAGGTTCAGCATAACTTCTCTACTTTTGTACTTAATACCTCTATTTATGAAGCCGAAGATCCCATATGCTTTGCTAACCACTCTCTCAATATGTCCCGCCACCTTCAAGGACCTATGCACATTAACTCCCAGGTCTCTCTATCCCTGCACACTCTTTAAAACTGTGCCATTAAGCGTATATTGCCTCTCCCTGTTCCTCCTGCCAAAATGCATCACCTCACACTTCTCTGTATTAAATTCCATCTGCCACATGTCTGCCCATTCTGCTAGCCTTTCTATGTCCTGTTGCAGTCGATTGGTATCATCCTCACTGTTTGCCACACCCCCAAGTTTGGTGTCATTGGCAGATTTAGAAATTCTACTTTGTATTCCAACATCCAGGTCATATCAAAAAAAGCAGTGGCCCTTGGACTGTAACAATCTAGAGGAGGACATTAATAAACTTGCAGAATGGGCATATAATTAGCAAATGAAGTTCAACACAGAGAAATGTGAGGTATTACATTTTGGTAGGAAGAATAGGGAGGTCACTTATCACTTGGAGGGTGCGAGTCTAGGTGTGGTAGAGGAACAAAGGAATCTCGGAGTACAAATACACAAATCACAAAGTAGCGACACAGGTTAGCAGAGCCATAAAAAAAGCAAAGCAAGCACTAGGGTTTATTTCTAGAGGGATAGAATTGAAAAGTAGGGAAGTTATGCTAAACCTGTATCGAACCTTGGTTAGACCACACTTGGAGTACTGCGTACAGTTCTGGTCGCCATATTATAAAAAGGATATAGAGGCACTGGAGAGGGTGCAGAGAAGATTCACAAGGATGGTACCAGAAATGCGAGGGTATATACATTAGGAAAGGATGAACAGGCTGGGTCTCTTTTCTCTTGAAAAAAGAAAGCTGAGGGGTGACCTAATAGAGGTCTTTAAAATGATGAAAGGTTTTGATAGAGTGGATACAGAGAGAATGTTTCCACTTTTGGGGAAGAGCAAAACTAGAGGCCATCAATATAAGATAGTCACCAAGAAATCCAATAGGGAATTCAGAAGAAACTTCTTTACCCAAAGAGTGGTGAGAATGTGGAACTCGCTACCACAGGGAGTGGTTGAAGCGAATAGTATAGATGCATTTAAGGGGAGGCTAGACAAGCATATGAGGGAGAAGGGAATAGAGGGTTATCTTGATAGAGTTAGATGAGGAAAGACGGGAGGAGGCTCGAGTGGAGCATAAACGGCGGCATGTACTGGTTGGGTCGACCGGCCTGTTTCTGTGCCATCTGTGTAGGTCTCAATGATTATATATAATTGGAGGAAGTAAAACATTTTGTGAAGGAGCATCTTGTATTCATTGATGTTGATGTGTTAATATAGACATGGTTTGGTATGTAAACGCATACACGTAAAAATGTGTTACACTTCTGCTATGCAAAATCCATGTCACACTCCAGACATCACACTTTGTGACAGATACAAAATATTGAAAAACACACAAAGACGAGCATTTCATTCTGAATTCTTCTGGCGTGGACCCTGAAATTTATAAGCAATTAACTGACCTCGGCGATTACAGATAGCTACAGTTACCTGCTTCCCACAGGGCATACTTGACCTTTAAAGGGACAGGCCAAGTTAGCAGCTAAATATCACAAACATTCTCTAGATCCCAGACTAACTCAGATCCACCAGTCATTTATAAACTTTGTTGTTAACTAGTACTGTAAACTGTTTTTAGAACTTTAAAACCTTCATAGTCATTACACAGCAGCTTTATCAATAATTAAATGACAATTTATACATGTGATAAAATGCTAATATACCAAAAGACAACTGCAAATGCAGAAAATTTGAACTGTAAACAGAAACTGCGGGAAATATGCAGCAGGGTTCATCAGTATCCAGAAGACAAAATACCAGGTAATGTTTTGATGGAGTTCATCAGAAGGGAATTACCTGAAACATTATTCCGTCTTTCTCTTTCCCAACTAACCCATTGTATATAATAGCATTTCTTTAATTACTGTATAATGAATTATATATAGACGTGTATTTTTGGCAGGTTACAGTTTTGTTTTGCACATTTTTTGTACTTTTGTATTTTGTTGATGGTCAAACAGTCAGCCCACCAGAGCAATACAGCAAGAGACCTGTTTTAGGAAAATTGTGTACTTTATTTCCATTTAAAAAATAATTGAGAGAAATTCCCAATTTTAATGTGGTTATAAAGCAGTTGCTGGAGGAGCAAATATGGACTGCTCCCTCAGGGCAGTGAAATGCTTAAGAATTTTGGGGAAGAAATTCGGTGGGTTAGCGCCCCCCCCCCCCCCCCCCCAGTCCGGGGGGGGGGGGGGGGGGGGAAACGGGGTGCTAATGACTTACCGCCCGGGCGCGGCGAGATGAACGACTTCTGCTAACTTGGCAGCGGTAACACTTAGTGCCACGATCTCCTGCGCCAGGAAATCTTGATGTCATTGCCCCAGTAGCGCCCCGGACCCAAACTTCGGTTCCGCCCCCTGCAGGAGGCATTCAGGAGTTCGGGGGCGGAAGTTAAAGGGGAGGTTGTCAAAGTACGTAGGAAAATTTGTATAATTTTTTTAAAAATTTTAATTCTCCTGGGCTGCAATCGATCAGCCCAGCACTCTGCTGGAGTGCATGGGGCTGATCGGGCCAGATCGCGGCTGCCGTTGGGGACCAGCTAACTGGTCTTTTAAACAGCTTTCAAAAGTTACCGCCCCCAAACGGGGCAATACCGAATTTCTCCCCCTTTGTTGTTAAGCTGGCATGAGTTTTGTACTACAAATCTGAGCATTGAGTGTTGAATTCCAAATGCCTGCAAAGCTTCTTGGTTTTTGCCACTTGCTATTTTCAGGGTGGGGTTGGTGAGGTGGATGAGGGGAAATAAACTAACACTGCATCTTCCATGAATCACACTAGCAATGATGAGCTATTATTTCTCTGCCACAGTTACAGTGGATGCTTAGTTTGACAGTCTGAGTTCAGGAAGAATGTCTTTAGATATTGCAAAGTGTAGTAAATTCGATCAAACACCTAGTACAGAATAATGTTGGAAACCCGCAGCAGGCCGATCAGCATTAGAAAGATAGAGAGTGAGAAATGTAGAGAGAGAGGGCTTCTCAAATCTGACTCTACCAGTTCTGATGAAGATCACCCCTGAAACATTTACTTGTCTCTCGGGTGTTGACTGACCTGTGCATTTCCGGTATTTTCAGTTTTTTCGTTCCCTGTAGACCACAATGGTCAGTTGAGCTTGCTGGAGTGGTAGAATTAAGTTTGGACCTGCAGTTTTCTCCCTTTATGAAATCCTGATCTTGGCCAATATTGAAAACACTCTGCAGGTGTTTCCATACAAGGATTGAGCCGAAATATGAAGACAGCAAATGCAAACTTCCAGGTGGATGCCATTATCAGCATCGACCGTAATTTGCCCACCTTTTCACTTGTGGAGATCCTTATGACAAAGCATAAAGGGAATAAACATTTTAAAACAGCTTTGATCTTTTATGCTTTGATCTGCAAATGTTGTAATTTTGTGTTTTCTTCATTTTGTCTTTTCTTGTTCCAACTTGGTAGCTAGGTTTTTATCCCGCTTTCTTGTTTGAACAAACTTATCCATAATTTAACGCAGATCGCATTTTGAAGGAATCCAAGAAGATTTTCGAAGATGTACACAAGGACTTTTACAGTGTTGACAGAATTTTAGCAAAGTTTGGGCTGTGGCGGCAGAAATTCCCTGATTCATATTATGATGCTTATATTGGACTTTGTCTCCAAAAAATTCTGAATCCTTTAATCCGTATGCAGCTGATCGGCTGGAACCCTCTTAAAGTAAGTGTTGAATTGATATTCATAGTTAGAGCTTATAGTGGGCAATACATTAAAAGTTCTCACTACAGATTGCATTATAAACCTTCATTGTCGAATAATCTAGAAAAAGATAGCCCTGTTGGGGAAAGTATGTCTTTTGTGCTAGTGAGCTCTGTATGTAGAGGCTGTATACTAATTGACCATGGTGTGTCGATAATATAATTGGAGTGACTCTCAAACACTGTAGGCCCTGTTGTAAGTGATGCCTTTTCCATATATTATCTACCCAGTGTGTGTTCTTTATTTTAAAGTTACACACTTAAAAAAATATATATATACATGTAGCAAAGTTAAACACACTGGTTCTGTCTAGTGGCTGTTTTGAACATTGACGTAATCTTCCTGCATTATAGTGTCACAGTTTAATGTCAAAATTTTGTTTGAAGTTACCATTTATTATTACCTGTAGTTGGAAGTGAACATCTTAAACTGAGTTATGCAAACTTCCAGAGGGATGCCATTATCGGTATCAACAGTGATTTGGGAGATGATCCTTTGCCTATCCTTTCACTTGTGGAAATCTTTATGACAAAGGTTGAGGGTACCTCACTTAGACCTTCCAGCATGTTTTTGTATTTATTTTATCTGGAGGTTTTGTTGTTGTTGTTGTATGATAGACATAATGGCCCAGTAATTCCGGTCCCAACGTGTGAGTACGGACGGGGTACTCACGCGTGGGTCCGTTGGAAGTGCCGGATTTCAGCATGCACAGCGCATGCGCGGGAAACTGGCATTTCCTCCAAGGGGTTCAGAGGTCCAACGCATTCAGAGGTCCAACGCGTGCACGCAGGACTCTGCGCGCACGCATTGAACTTCCTTTTTGACAGGTTTGCCCGTGTGTAAGGGCCTCAACTTTTTAGAAATGTAAAAAGGAGACGTAAGGACTTGATTCTTTAAGGTAAGTGGTCTATTATTTAAAATTATAACATTTTTTCCACAGCTTTATTGTTTTTAAGGACTTTACAGTAAGGCAAGTATTTTTAGACCCAATCTCTTAAAAAAAAAAAAAAAAAATATTTTTTTCAAAAATTTGATTAATTTGTTTAAAAGTTTTAAAAAGTTATTTATAGTTCATTTAATTAGTGGGATGTTTTTAAAAATTTTATTTAAAGTTTAAGTAGTGTTTTGGGTGCCCGTAGTTTTCATGAGTTTGACAGTTCTTACTATCAAACTCATGAAGTTTTCCCTCCCCTGATTGGCTGCCCAGTGCTCACCTGATCCCAGCCGGCACATCGAACTAACTACGCTGCTGGATCAGGCAAGCACAGCGTGCCGACAGCTGAACCGGGCCAGTGACAGGAATTCCAAGCAGGCCCAGGCTTCAGCTGTCGGCGCGCCGGGTAAGTGCACATCGGGGGCTTGCACGTGTGGCAAGCCCCCGAACCTAATTTCTGGGCCCATGTTCTAGCGGCAGCCTTCTAGACAGCAGGGGTCATTGGATTGTCAGCTGCCGGAACGTGACTGATTTTTAATTTTTTTTTTCTTCCCCATCACTCTGCTTCATAGCTGACGAAGTTTCAAGGCTAAATGTTGTGCTGCCATTATTGCCCTGGCGTAGATGAGCTAAAGTAACATAGATCAGGGTTTCAACAAAGGATCTTCCCAGTCTGTATGACCCAGTCCCATTGAGCCAAGGGGGAACCCCAAAGAGTTTCTGAAATGTAGGAAAACATTTTGTGCAAACAAACAGTTCAGAGTGCTTCTATTCATTATTCTTTGTTACATAGTATGATTTAAAGAAAAGTCAACTGCAACAGGAGAAGATTTTTTTTAAGTGCTTGGTTTGTCATTTACCATCACTGTATTTACTGACATTCACTTTTGTAACATAGTATCTGAAAACATTAAATAATAATCTGAAAAAATGCTGTTTTCCTCTTTGTTGGAGCTACTGCCTGTAATTTATTGATTATTCGTACAGCTTTATTCTAATTTAAAAATATACCACTTTGGAAAGAAACTTTACACCTTGATCTGGATATCTGTAAAATAAAAATAGTTACTAAAGAATTCTATTTCTATACAATGGGTTGGGTAACTTTCAATATAAAGTACTTACCTCCTGTCCACCACCCTCATCTAAGCAATGTGCAAAATGGTTTAGATATTAATGGAAGCGATTGCTGGTTTTAGGTCTTCTCTTTCCACAAAGTTTCTTTGCTTCTTGAACTTCATCCTTCAGGGAGCTGTTCATTAGATGTCAGTACCAGCAGATCAGCCTTGTTTCTACTCTATTAACAGATGTCCGAGTCAGAAAGATTCAGTATCAGCTGAGTTCTGCAGTGTACAACTCTAATAATGTTAGTGTTCACAGAGGAAGAACAAAGATCAACACTGCCGCTATCCTTGCTTGATTTCAGAGCAGCACAGTCGGAGGCCTAGGAGTAGGTTGCCCATTAACCTTTTGCTAACAGATAGTACAGTCTCCCCATGCCATGTACTATGAAAATAAATGTGAAATGTACCTTCGGTCAGGATTTTGTGTAGAGTGAATGAGATGCAACTAAACTGTTAAGACATATTGCAGAAAGGTCTAGTAGTATATGAATGTTTATCTCTGGTGCACAATGCTTTGTGTAAAATAATTAGAATCAGGTGAAAGTGGTAAAGGCTGTCGTTAACTTATTTCTAATCTCTATCTGTTTATTAGCCTGACTGCTTGGACTTGGCAGAAATGCCCTGGATTTTAGCATTGGAAGAGTTCTGTCACATGGAAGATGAAGCATTCAAGAGAAAGGAAAACTCTGATACAAGACTACTTCTCACAGTAATTGAGAAAACAGTCATGCCTAAAATTGAAGGTAATTTAACAATATTCAAATTTCATGGCTTTGGTTTAGGTCACAGTTATAACAAACTGTTTCTCTAAGTTTAATTTTTCGTGAAAATAGTTTTGTGATGACTTAATTGTGTTGGAATGTGTATAGTATATATTACAGATTCACATTGAATTATTACACTTTTAAAAAATTGACATATCTCACTCAATTTGCAAAAGGTTTCTGAAAACTGAAAAGTTTAATTTAATTTTATTTTTCCCAGGCTTTGTAATTCATGTGTGGGACCCTTTGTCATCCTCACAAACACAGAGTTTAGCACAAATTTGCAGAAAGCTAAAAGAGGAATATGCGGTTTTTAAAGATGAACAAAGTAAAGTCACACAGGTACACAAATCTCTGCTACATAACATTTTGAAGAATCTTCCTGATGTAGCAGTTTACTCTTTATTTTTAATGTCATTTCTTTTCCTTGCATATATATATTTTAATAACAGATCGCTAGAGTCAGGGATTATACTCAGACTGGAAATATGCTTATGTTACTAATATTTAATAAGGGCAACCAGTCAGACTGGGAAATATAGGTCCATTAGCTTGACTTTGGTTACAGGCAAGTAGTTAGAAAGGATCATTACAGATACTGGGGGTCATTTTCACATTTGGCACCGGCGGAAAACTGGCTGTTGTGGTTCGACTGGCTGTTATACACCCCATCCCAATTTTTTTTCCTTTCCATTGACTTCATTGAAAAAGAAAATCGCAAAGGGTGTATAATGGGCAGTCACACTGCAACTTCCATTTTCATGCCTGCGCCAACAGTGAAAATTACCCCCCATTGTGCATGACCACTTGAACAGAGATGGGTTATTAGACACTCAACATGGCTTCTGGAAAAGGTCATATCTTACCAACCTGAGAATTTTTGAGGCAGTTACTAGATTGGTGGATGTAAGTAACCTAGTTGACATTATATACTTGGAATTTCAAAAAGATTTTGACAATAGGTTACTTTATAAGATAGTGTCCTGTGGGATTGGTGGACTGATTTTGGGTTGGACAAGCAATTGGTTGCAATCTCATAGGCAGAGGGTTCTTAATGATGGTAGTGGTTCTGTGTGGAAACTGGTTACTAGTGGAGTCAGTGCCGCAAGCCATAGCAAAAGCAGAGAGTATTAGGATGTTTTACCAGGACAATCCAATATAAAACAAAAAGCACCATATTGTCCTTGTGTAAGACATTGGTTAGGACTCAAGTTGAATAGATACTGTGTCCAGTTTTAGTCCCTCACATGGTGGGCAATATAGGGGCCCTGGAAATGTTTCAGAGGAGGGTCACTAGATTAATAGCTATCTTAAAAGCCCTTAGTTAACAATAGGCTTAGAGAGCTGGATCTTTTCACTCTCTAAAATGTGTATACTGCAGGTAGATTTAATTGTATTTATAAAAAAAAAAAAAAAATTTAAATGAAGGGACTAAACTGTGTCCATATGGATAGAATATTTGAATTAGATAGGTTTGGGAGAAGCAGAGGACATGCATCTAAGTTATGTAAGCATAGAACTAGGTTAGATGTCAGGAGCTTTTTCTTTTCAGCGGGTCAATGACCTTTGGAACAAGTTGCTGGCTCTCGTGGAGAGAGCAGATTCACTGCAAGTGTTCAAAAGGGAGCTGGGCGAGTTCCTAACACCATTAAGTCCTTTTCAATAAATAAAATAGGAATGGTGGTACAGTAGGCACTAGAGTTTCTTTTACCTTTTTAAAAACTTAATATTTTTCACGAGTTCATACTGTAGTGTATGTACCTTTAAGAGGAACTATGTTTTTGAAGCCCCTGTATACTGTAGTACCAGTAGTGACCACTCGGGTATATAAGCCTGTGTAGCGTCTTGTGTAGTTAGTTCACCTCCAGACTTTGTTCAGTAAACACTTGTTAAATCAACTCCTGCATTCCGTGTCTCCATTAACACACGGATCTAACAGTGGCGACGAGTTGGAAACGAACTTACCTGCAATTCGGCAGCACCTCAAGGGGATCGATTCCTCAGACGAAGGTCGAAGCAAAAAACTGTGGTTTCACCAGCTAAACGGGCTGGTGGCAGGTAGTGCACTGATCCTTCCTGGGCTGCGGTGGGCTAGAGCTCGATCGGGTGGCTCTGCAACGGGGACGGGCAGCGAGTCGGGAAGCAGAAGCAAAGAGAGAGGGTGGAGCACTCAGGGCAAAGCAGGTCGGCGTTCGGACCGAGCAGAGGGAGGGGAAAGTCCCAGAGGGTCCGCTCCATGACGGGAACGGTTCTCCAAGTAATGGAGAAACTATTGAAGCGATATATAAGAAAAGCGCGGGAGGCGCCATTTTGATCCATCGGGGACGGAGGAAAAGCGCGGGAAGCGCCATTTTAGATTTTCAAGATGCCGAAGACTGGCAATATTACTGCTTTCAATAGTGATATAGAAGATTGGACCACATGTGGAAAGAGTGGCGGTATATTGCAAGGCGAATGAAGTAGCGGATGATAAAAAGGCATCGGTACTTCTAAATCTGATGGGCGCAAGGACATACGGGCTGTTACGAAACTTGATCACTCCAGCCAAACCGATGGACAAGAATTTTAAGGAGATTGTTGATACCTTACAGGAGCACTTAAACCCAACACCGCTGCTGATAGCGGAACGATTCAAATTCTTCAGGAGGAATCAGCACAAGAATGAAAGTAACGCTGATTACCTCACCGAATTACGAAAGCTGTCAAAGCACTGCCAATTCGGGGCAGGACTAGCAGATTCTCTACGAGACAAATTCGTCTGCGGTCTCCTAAGTGAAGGAACACAGAAAAGGCTACTTTCTGAGAAAGATTTGACACTGGACAAGGCTTTCAGTGTGGCTGTATCATACGAAGCAGCCGCAAGAGGAGCTGCAGAGATACAGCAAAAGCCACAGGACTTCGGCACCCATGAAATGACAGGGGTTTCGAGAGATGTTATCGCTGCGGCAGATCCACCCATGACCAGAAGGACTGCTGGTTCAAGGACAAAGCATGCAGGCAACGCGGAAAGATGGGACACATTGCACGTGTATGCAGATCTGGAAAGAAATCCGCTGACAGTAAAAAGGTCAATAAGGAAAAGTACAGAAAGGTACAAATGATGACGGACAGTAGCTCCGAAGACCAGAAGAGCGATAGCGACTCCGGAAACAAGAGACTAAGCTGTCTCAAATTACATAATATAATTGCCAAAGAAGATTACCAGACCATTTGGGTTACCCTCACGATAGCGGGGTCCCCAGTCAAAATGGAGCTAGATACAGGATCAGCTCTGACCGTCATGAGTCGACGGGATTACGAGCGGCTATTTCCGCATATACCTTTGAAAGACACATCCATTATCTTGAAGACATATACGGGGCAGAAAGTATACCCCAGAGGGAAAATAAGGGTGCCTGTTGTATACAACGGCAAGGAAATACAGAAGTTGTATTTATACGTTCTGCAAGATGGTGGTCCACCGTTGTTGGGACATGAATGGATCAGAAAGATACGTTTAGACTGGCACTCCATTCAGGCACTGACGGTGACCAGTAAGGAAAAAAACGATGATGACGTCATACCTGGACGATTAAAAGAAATCTTGGCTAACGCCAAAGAAGTGTTTCAACAGGAACTAGGAACCCTGAAAGGCGCCACCGCCTCAATAAAAGTGGAAGATGCGGCAATTCCCAAGTTTTTTAAGGCAAGGCCGGTGCCATACGCAATTCGTCCAGCCGTCGAGGCAGAGCTGGAGAATTTGGAAAAAGCAGGCGTGTTATCCAAGGTAGATTGGAGCGAGTGGGCAACACCCATCGTCCCGGTCATGAAGAAAACGTTGAATAATGATAAATCTGAAGAACAGAGAAAAGTTCGCATCTGTGGGGACTTCAAGGTGACTGTAAACCCGGTTCTTCACACGGTACAGTATCCCCTTCCGAGGATAGAAGATATTTTCGCCTCACTATCCGGAGGGAAACGTTTCACCAAAATTGACTTAGCACAGGCATATCTACAGATGGAGGTTGAGGAGGCCTCTAAAAAGTATCTCACGATAAACACACACAAAGGCCTGTACCAGTACAATCGACTAGTTTTCGGAGTGGCATCAGCTCCGGCTATCTGGCAAAGAGCTATGGAGCAAGTCCTGCAAGGGATTCCGGGGACTCGATGCTACCTAGACGACATCCTTGTAACAGGAGAAAACGACAACGAGCACCTTGCCAACTTGGAGCAGGTGCTCACGAGGCTGAGAGAACGGGGCCTAGGAGCAAATCGCCCCAAGTGTGAATTTTTCCAGAAACAAATATCATATTGTGGCCATGTCATTAACGAAGAAGGGTTGCATAAGTCACCTGAAAAAATTGAAGCGGTCGTAAAGGCCCCGTCGCCTGAAAATGTCTCACAATTAAGGTCGTTCCTGGGATTAGTAAATTACTATCATAAATTTTTACCAAACTTGTCGACGGTTCTGCACCCTCTTAACGCACCGCTACAAACGGGAGTAGTTTGGAAATGGAGCGAAGACTGTAAACGTGCCTTCCATAAATGCAAAGGCTTGATCACGTCCAGGGAAGTGTTGGCTCATTACAACCCATCACTGCCAATCAGACTGGCGTGCGATGCATCCCCTTACGGCGTGGGAGCGGTATTATCTCATAGATTCCCTGATGGCTCGGAGCGGCCGATAGCTTTTGCGTCATGCTCATTGAACTCAGCTGAGCGTAACTATGTCCAGATCGACAGGGAGGCACTCAGCCTGGTGTGGGGGGTGAAGAAATTCAACCATTGCCTACACGGACAAAAATTTACCTTGTTGACTGACCATCAACCCCTCGTCTCCATATTCAACCCTAAAAAGGGCGTTCCTATTATGACAGCGCAAAGGCTACAGAGGTGGTCCCTTTTCCTAGGGGCACACCAATATGACATAGAATACAAAGGAACAAAACAGCATGGGAATGCTGACGGGTTATCGCGCCTACCGTTGCCAACGGTGGAAGAGGCGCCTACAGTGGACCCAGTGGAGATGTTCCACTCGACCATAGTGGAATGTCTACCGGTGACAAATTCTACCATTGAAAAGGAAACGCGAAATGACCCGACTCTCTCACGAGTCTACGATTTAACGGTGAAGGGATGGCCAGCAAATGGCGAACCACTGTTGCCAGCATTCTCGCAAAGGAGAGAACAGCTGTCAGTGTGCCGAGGAACCTTGATGTGTGGATCCAGAGTGGTGATTCCACCCAAACTCAAGGATAGAGTGCTAAAGGAGCTTCACGAGGGGCATCTGGGTGGAGTGAAAATGAAGAACTTAGCCAGAGCGTTTGTGTGGTGGCCAGGTATCGATGGAGACATCGAAGAAATGACCAAGAGCTGTCTAGGATGCCAGAAGGTCCAAAACGCCCCACCACAAGCCCCTCTACATCCATGGGAGTGGCCCTCATCTCCATGGCAAAGGGTACATATCGACTTTGCTGGTCCATTTATGGACTCTTAATCGCGGTGGATGCACACTCCAAGTGGCCGGAGGTAATAAAGATGTCCTCCACCACCACGGAAAAAACCATCACAGTATTAAGGACCATATTCACCAGGAATGGGCTGCCTGAACAGATCTGTTTTGATAATGGACTGCAATTTGTATCCGAAGAATTCAGGAAGTTCTTAAAAAACAATGGGGTTAAGCACTACACGTCCACCCCATACCATCCCGCCACCAATGGATTGGCTGAAAGGTTTGTCCAGACCTTCAAGAAGGCCATAAAGGCCATGGGTAATGAAGACATAAATCTACAACATAAGGTAGATAACTTCTTGTTTGCGTACAGGAATGCAACACGTGGTTACAAACCAAACCCCCGCCATGTTTTTCAATAGAAGCCTAAGATGCCGGCTGGATTTGGTCAAGCCAAACGTCAGAAGGGACGTAGAGAACCGGCAATTTCAAAGCATGAATGAAAGGCCAACTAGAACCTTCCAGATAGGTCAACCAGTTTTGGCCCGGGACTACCGTACCGAGAAATGGCAGCCTGGAACTATTTGCACACGACTAGGACCGCTGATGTATACCGTGGACATTGGAGAAAGCATAATAAGGCGCCATGCTGACCAGATCATAGAGTCATCCAAAAAAGGACAACCTACACCACAACTCTATATGCCTCGTGATGAAGCAGAGATACCCATAGTATCTACCTCCGATCCGGTGACACTGGCATTGAAGCCGACTCGACCTTGCCAAAAGAACCTACTACACCACCGAGGCGTTATCCGGACCGAGTCAGGAAGCCTCCAGAGAGACTGAATTTGTAATTGATTAACTTCAGCAAATGTGTATATTATTGTTCTTGTAAAAATGTTATTTAATGATTACTTAAAATGTTATGTACTATTTATCTAAAAGGGGAGGAATTGTAGTGTATGTACCTTTAAGAGGAACTATGTTTTTGAAGCCCCTGTATACTGTAGTACCAGTAGTGACCACTCGGGTATATAAGCCTGTGTAGCGTCTTGTGTAGTTAGTTCACCTCCAGACTTTGTTCAGTAAACACTTGTTAAATCAACTCCTGCATTCCGTGTCTCCATTAACACACGGATCTAACACATACCAGTTGCTTATGTATCATTTCTGATAGGTTAGTGGCTGAAAGCACTTCCTGTAATTATTTGCTCATTCTAATATCGGAAGAGAATTGGTAATGTGGAGTGGTCACGACAGCGAACTGATTTAATAGTGGACAGCCATCCCCTGTGGCCCATATTATAAATGCAGCTTGCTAATTGTACCCTTGCTTGTTTTTAGCATAATGCCTCTGGTCTTGCGACTAGAAATCTCACATTTAGGAGGTGTCAAATGTTGGCCGCCCTGCGTGTAACTACAAAATAAGTTCTTGAATCTGTCGACCAAAATAAAGTGTGTTACTTTAGATAAGCCACTATTCATGCTTCCAAAGACAACACTGAAGCAGCTGATAACGACATAAATAATAATTATAATTGGATGGCCAGATGTGACGGAAAGAGAAGTTGCGCACGTTTTGGTCAGGCTCAAATTGGTTGCATTAACACATCATATCCATGGTGTGTGGAGGATAATGTAACATTCTGATAAACTGGCTATTACTGAAACAAATATTGAGGGATTTGAAACCTTCATCAGGGTTGTATTAACTAATAAATAGCATGGGTCTTGAAATGTTCCTTATGTACAGCTAGCTTACCTTACATAGAGTAACTTGGGTGTTCATAAACTGTGTACAATAAAGGAAAATTCACAAAATTGCACAGAAACAAGAACGATTCAATTAGGCAGAAAATCAAATGATTTGAACTTGTCAAAACTAGCAATACTGGTTTTAACAGTGTTGGATCAAACTCCTGAGAGTTTTATGCCTCTAGTTAATCTGTTGCTGGGTATAGTAAAAGTCACCTTTTGAACAGAAATATGTTATTATTTCTTTAAGGTGGTATCGATGTTTGGCTGTGTAGGTTTCTAATAAATTGAGCATTTTTGTCTTCACAGATTCTGAGAAAAACTATTGTTATGAGAATAACTCTGTCTGTGGAAGAGGATGTTTTCATTCCTCTGTATCCAAAAAGGTAAGTTAAATATTTGAAATAGTAATCTCTCTTTCCTCATGTCCTCTAACACACCACAGATGCACGATAGGAAGTTCTAGGAAAATTTTAAAAATCATTTACAACAGTATTTCATTTTATCTGAAAGGAAATTCCATCATATCCAGAAATACATTGTACCTTAATTAAAAAAAAAAAATTATTGTGACTGTCATGACAGTTCTCTGTGTCATGATGGCTCAATCTGTCAATTTTCTTCCTCTGGTTAATTGTGTGAAAGCCCACGTACAGCACGGGATAACAGGTCTTCAAATTCTTCCTTGGAGATGTCAGACACGGTTGTATGTGAACAGGGTATGTATATAATGATAAACAGTATCTGGTACAAGGCAAAACACAAAAGTCCTGGCCCCTTTATTTAGTCATCTACAATTTTCTGCCTATTAAATTTATTTGGCAAAATGGGCCATTTAGAGTATTTAGTGCTAGAGTTTCCTTCTCCTTCAACATCATTTCCTCCACCTGTCCCAAAAAATGGAATATTGACATAATTACAGATATTCGTTTGGAGAAGTTGTACAAGTGGAGGCAAATTTTTAAATAATCTTTTGAGTTTAATAGAGATGATAATTAACGGCCATTATGGAGTCATAGAATTTTACAGCACAGGAGACCATTAGGACAATCACACCTGTGCCAGCTTTCAAACAGCTGTCCCCATGATTCTTTTCCCTTGCATTTTCCCCACACCCTTTTACATTTTAATTTTTCCATTTAAAAGTTAATTCTTCTCCCACCGCTGTTTCTGGTAGAGCATTCTATTCTTCACAACCCTTTGCATAAAAAATTCTCCTAACCTCCCTTTATATTTTTGGTGATGATCCTACATTTATGTCCTCTAGTTACTGACTCAATAATCAGTGGAAGTTACTTACCACTTCTCACAATTTTTAACACCTCTATCACATCTTCTCATAATCTTCTAATGAAGATAGCCTCAGTTTTTTCTAGTCTCTGCTCAGAACTAAAACATCTCATCTCTGGAATCATCTTCGTGAATCACCCCTATACCCTCTCCATGACTTTAGAAAGGATATCAAAGAAAGGTGCACAAAACTGGATACAATATTCTAACTGCGGCCTAACTAATTTATATTGGTTTAGCATTACCACTTTGCTTTTGTACTTTATAATATGCCCCTGTTTATAAAACAGAGTCCGTACAGTTGTTTTTTTATGATATCAACTTTCTTCCCACTTTTAAAGATTTGTCTGTCTGAATCCGATCTCTGCTCCTCTACTCCTTTTATTTACCCTTTAGTTTATATATCCTCTCATTATTACTCCCAGAAGATTGAGTAGTTAGCATAATACAAATATGCATCAGATTTAGATTTTTACAACAGATATTAATAGATTGTGCTGTAGAACCTGTGTATTCAATATATCTGAGTTCTTCAGGTACACTTCTTCTTCACTTCATTTTGACAGTGTACTGGAAGATCGAATATCAATCCATTCTCAGTTTCAGGAAAGACAGTTCTGGTCAGCTGTGAAGGTAAGAAGGCATCTATTGGACAAAGATATTGTGTTTACAGACACTCTCTTTAGAGGGTGTCAGAAGTAAAGCTGTTGAATGTAATCATTTTTTCATGTTTGTGAACAGACTGGCATTAATGTATAATTATATTTAAATAAAGGGGCCTAGGACTTCGATAACTGAACACACTATTGTCAGTGCAACCAGTTGAATAGAATTGCCTGCTAAGTACTTCATATACCATCCGTGTTAAGAATCTGCTTTGTTTAAGGATAAGAGAATTACTGTTCCTGGCACATATTACAGTATCTGGATTAAATAGTGAAAAAACAAGAGAAAAAGACCAATCCAATAACTAATAAAAATACCGTTTGTGATCTTGACTGTGTAGGGTGGTTGGGAAAATGCAGAGTGGAGACCTGGCACTTCCCATAGGAAGAAAAAAATTTGTAAGACCGGTTGCACTTTCTCCAGCTAATTTACAGTGTGCTCTTAACAGAGTCCTGTCTGTTTGTAACAGTTAACCTGTCTGATTTTTCGACCTGAGAATAGTGTAAAGCCCAGAAGATCTAGAGCGGGGAGAAAATAAAACCACAAATACAACAATTGATAAAAAGAGATAAAAGTGATGTCAGAAATATAAAGGAACAAATAGGGAGACAAATGAACAAAACAGTGATAATCGGGAAAGGAAGTAAATGTCAGAAAAGGTATAAAAGTGGAATATCTTAAAGAATCAAGTTTGAGGAAATTGTCATGAGGTGTCTATATTCTAGTACATCACCTTGTGTCTGCTTTGGAAAATCATTTAAATAACATTTGACATAACCACATCTAATAAAAGACAATTTATTTCTATAGCTACTTGTTATAGAATAAAACTGATATTCTTGCTGTTCCTAATTTTACACTATATATTTTTGAAAATTTCATTTTTTTGTAATTTATGACAATACTTCACTAAAATGCTTTACATATGGTTATCAGGATTTTAAAAATTATTTAATCTGTTTTTAGCTATTAGGTAATATTCTTCAGTGGGATGGCCTGTTACCAGACCAGATTCTACAAGACATGGGTCTAGACAAACTCCTCAATCGCTACATTTTACTAATCCTTCAAACTTCTCTGCCTGTTCCAGAAACGATAAAGAAGTGTAAAAAGGTAAATAAAAGGTTGTGGATGTATTACTTGGTAAATCAGATATGAATGACCTGTTTTCAAATATTTACTTTGTATAGTTGGGCAGTAAATGTGAGTTGGTCACAATATACTGTATTGTGAATAAATATTCTTATGATCTTAAATCCTAATTAAGAAAAATTGCAGTGAAGAGTTAAAATGTATTGCAGGAAGGCTTTCAAAAATCCTATTTGTGAGCTAGCCCTGGCAGGTATTAATGTACAGATATTTTTAAATATGTGTTTACATTTTTAGTGTGTTTAATTTTTGTATTTTGATGGTGGTCCCTTGTGTTGGGATCCCCACAGCCAGTACTTGTTTATTTCTCCGAAATGATGCACCATAATGGAGTGCTTTCTGATTCAATGCTGATCTAAGTACTGACTCAGAATAACATTTTCTTGTAGTTGCATGTTCTCCCAATAGCCAGTACTTGAGATTTCTCAAACATCACTTTACATCATATGAGTAAGTGAATCAAGACACTATGATGCACGGTGTTTTATATTTTGGAATATTACAGAATAAAATACCCTAAGAAAAGTTTATTCTCTCTGGTTGAGTAGGTGAGTAAATGAACTGTTCAGTGGAAAACAGAATCATATAGACGAGTAAGGTGTCGGGTTAACCTTTGATCTGTGCTGAGTTAGCTAATCTCAGTTATAGCAATAAGGGATGTTAAGGCTTAAGTATAACTTTTGTAACTGTAATGTGGTGTATTACTTTAAATCGTTGCTTTTCATAAATGCAACATCTTTTAGTTCACATGAAATGTTCTAATTTCCCCACGCACCTCCAGCTGCAAGCACTTGTTGCTGGGCTTCTAAAGATGCCACTGTGTTCTGGCTCTTTGATCTTTTCATTCAGGGATCACCTGCTTTCCCACTTGCTATAATAGCAGAACTGAAGTAAGTGTCAGGACTCTTGGGTGTTAACTCACAATCTGATGGCCATATTATTATGTGGAGTTTCGTTTTACAAAAACGATAGCTTTTTTATTTATTTAATTATTTTAACATTGTAGTACTTGGTGGTTTCAGTGCTTCTAGAACTGATGTAGCTAAATATCATATTTTTGGTAACTAGTGGAAAAATTATATTGACTGTTTCCCTTGTGTTCCCTGCAGATAATAGCTTGCTTTCCCAAGTATTGGTTTGAAAATCTGAAAAGACGAAGTAGCATTCCCCAACTGGAAAGCCTGTGTAGATATCTGTTGCAATCTATTCGTACCATATATGAAAATGATGCAATGATTCCAGATACAGAGAACAGTGGCAGGTGAATTAAATGTTCTTGATGGGGAACTAAACCCAAAGAACAAACTTGATTTATTTTCATTATGCTGTTCAATTTTCCCCAGTGAATTTCTGTTTAGTTGGTGTTCTTGGGTGTTTAGGACATCTGTTGTAGGTAAATGATTCAATACCACATTGACATCACTAAAGGTGGAGGTGTAAGAAAATTACAAAATAATTTACTTTTTCCCCACAGTCCCAAAAAAATCTAATTCCAGGGTAACAGACAGCTATGCAATTGCTATCAAAGTTTGATCAAACTATATGTCAAACACGTCAGCAGATCCTTTTATCTTTTTGGTTGTTGATGACTTGGCAAAAATCTGCATTCCATAAATGTCAGCTTGGTTCAGTTGCTAGCACTCTTACCTTTTGAGAAGGTTATAGGTTCAACCCTCACTACAGACTTAAGCACATCATTTTGGCTGACACTTTGGTGTAGTATTGAAGGATGCTGTCTTTTGCAAGTCATTAATCTGAGGCTCCATTTGCCTGCTAAGAGGTGTAAAAAAATCCTGTGATACTATTTAAAGGACAGGGGATTTTCCCACTGTCTTGGCCAACATTAATCCCTGAGCCACCATTACCAAAACAGATTATCTGACCATTCATTCCTTTGCTGTGTGGGCTGCCATGTTTGCTTATATAACTTGAGTACACTTCATAAGTAATTTAGTGGTTGTAAATTGCTTTGGGACATCCTGATGTAATAAGGCACTATACAAATGCAAGTTTTCTTAATGTAAGTAACTTAAAGTGGTACCATATTGAGTTTAATATGTGCTCCGTCTCCTGCAGATCTACATATTAAAGTAAATAAAATAGGGAGAGATCTATGCAGCGAACCCCTACCAGCATGTTGTGTAGTTTTATTGTACTGTAAATTAGTTTTTATGTTGAGCATATTATCTACTCAATACAATGAACTCAAACTGAAAGTCCATAGAAATCTTGCCTATTCAATAAAATTAAGTCTGCCCTAATAAATCTACATAGTGGTTTATGTTGTAATGTATGGTTTACCTATTACCCTTACATTTGTGATGCTCAGACTGCAAAACTACCACTAAACCATTTAAAATCCTTGATTTGTAATTACTTTTTTTCTGTCTCCCCAGAGAAGCAATAAAAGAAATGGTTAAGATGTTAGGCCTGATCCATGCCCTGGATCATACCGAGACCATCATCAACGAGTGTAAATTAGAAGATTTGGAGTGGATTTTCAAAGGAAACTGATATGTGTGTGAACTCGGCCATGCGTTCTTTAAAGATGATACATGAACAATGAAATCTTTCACCATAGTGATGCATTCACTGATGGTATGATCCTCAACTATGGCTGTCTGGTGTCTTTTTTATAACTTGAAACCAGACGGAAAAAAATCTACTTGACCATAAGTCATTCACATAATTTGTAAGAGTACCTCCAAATCATTAATGATGTATGAGGAAAAACAGACTGATTTACAGTGTCACACTAGTTCATTTGATGTTCTCTTCTATATTGTATTATAGAATGGTTAGACTAAATCTAAACGACAGCAGTAACCTGGGGATAAATTAGTTTCCCAAAAAATTGTTCACTTGTAAAGGACATCTTTACTGTTTGTAAATGCTAATTTATGTATAATCTTTACACGTTTAAACTTGTCAAGCAGAACAATACCATGGGGGGAAAATAGTTTTCTATCTTCCCTCCACAAAAAGGGAAAAAGTCACCAAGTGTCTTCTCCCTCGAGAGAGATTATCTGTTTTTGTCAGTGTTGGATCACTGTCCTTCCTACTGTGGATTCTGATCCTACTATTAGAACACAAGTAAAAGATAGAAACTTGCCAAGATATCTTGTATTCAGTACTTATGAGTTTGTGGATTATCTACTGCTAAAGCAAATTCTAAGTTTGTATAAAGTATTGCACTGTACTACAACTTTGATTATAAATTATAGATAATACTGATCATTAAACAAATTTTTTCCAACATCCCATTGCAGTTTCATGTGATTTTGGATTTTTTAGTAAAAGAAAATTGGTGAAGTTCATTATCCTGACCAAGAATTGCATTTTTCCTGACTGAAAACTTGAGCCGTGTCCCTCCCTTATGGTGGTATAGCTTTGTACTCTAGGGATTATGGTATAAATTTGTGGCTGTTCATAAAAAAAATTTTTTAGTCACTGTTCAGATGTATGATCCACCAATTAAGATCACCCAGGAGGAACATAGACTACCCATTCAAAAGATGCAAAATGATTAGAACTGGAGCTGTTGCAGCTGCAGCTCAGTTATGACACCTGCTTGTTGAACATGTTCTTGCAACAAGTGAAGATTAATTCTGTGTACATCAGGATTGCTGGGAGTATGTTCCAGGTGGAGCATTCCTCTTGCCACTGTCGCTGCACTAGTCCTGGCCAACATTTTGTTTTCTTTTACCTTGTCCCCAGGCGTACTAACCTGTCACCTTACATTGTCTTTTTAAAAAAAAAAAAAATTCCTCCTCTACTGGCTCCTGCCTGAAGTGTATTAAATATTTGAAACAAATGTTTTCTTTTCAAGTTTGCATTTACCTTAATAGCACTACCCAGGCAACAATGACAGCCAGGACAAAGTGAACAGAATCTGATTACACAGTTTAAATGCACTTTACATCTTTATAATTAGCATATTTTTGTGAAAGTGATGCAATTTAAAGACTGATCGGTCAGGGCTTTTCCAACCAAACCCTCAGTTCAAGTTGATTTCTATTCAGTGATCAAACACAGGGAATGTTCTTTTAGAATTATAAATGTGAGCATAACATATACTCTCCCATGTACAGGACAAACACTGTTGAAAGCTGGTTTTAAAAACAAACTAACTTATTACTGAGTATGAAACACTACATTATTCTAATCTTTGTCTCTGGTACCAACAGTTATGACAATTGTTCAATCTTACTGGCAGTGCTCGATTCCCTAGAAGTCTCATTTATTCAGCTCTCTTTGTAAGTCCAACTCGATATTTTTCTCTATCTTGGATGTGTCATATTCTCTCATCATATCATATTCAAGCCAGGGCTTATCGTGCTTTTTGGCTTTCTCCATTTGTTCTTCTGTGAGGCACAGATCAAATCGTATACCCTGCACCTTGAACTGTGGACGTTCCCAGCGTTTTGACCATGGTTTTGGTTTCATTTTTACTTTCAGCTGTATTTTTTAAAAAAAAAGTCAGAAAAGGCAATAGCTCAAGAGGCAAGCTGCACACTTATTTTAGAAACTGCACTTCATTATTTACACCCCTTTTTTTTTGGTAGTTTAAAAAATAAAACAGTGTGACTGTTGCCAATAAACTGGAATCTGCGCAGAAGCAAGCTGCGCACTCCAACAACCGGAAGTGTGATGTTTCTGCTTTTTTTTAAAATTATAAACAAGCACGCTCCCCGGCTTTTAATTTTTTTTAAACTAGCCCGCTCCCGTGACTAACCAGAAGCGCGCAAACGCTTCCGGTTCGTTGGCAGCAGTCGTGTCCAAAATAAAATCACTAATATTAGCAACTTGATTAGTCACCAATTCAGATGTCTTTCCTCTATCAGGAGCTAATATCTTAACATATTGAAGGGCAGCACGGTGGCATAGTGGTTAGCACTGTTGCCTCACAGCGCCAGAGACCCGGGTTCGAATCCGGCCTCGGGCGACTGTCTGTGTGGAGTTTGCACATTCTCCCCGTGTTTGCGTGGGTTTTCTCCGGGTGCTCCGGTTTCCTCCCACAGTCCAAAGATGTGCGGGTTAGGTTGATTGGCTATGATAAATTGACCCTTAG
Organism: Somniosus microcephalus; assembly: GCF_052327205.1. Taxonomy (NCBI): domain Eukaryota; kingdom Metazoa; phylum Chordata; class Chondrichthyes; order Squaliformes; family Somniosidae; genus Somniosus; species Somniosus microcephalus. Next base: position 119,059,181 of record NC_140995.1, read on the forward strand.
TGTTAGGGGGATTAAATACGTGGGGTTACGGGGATAGGGTGGGATATGTGTTGGTGTAGGGGTTACGGGGATCGGGTGGGATATGTGTCGGTGCAGGCTCGATGGGCCGAAATGGCCTCTATCTGCACTGTGGGGTTTCTGTGATTCTGTGATATGTCGGGGTTGTAAAATATCCCTAGAAACTAGGTAATATCGACAAGTTCACTTGTTTGCGATAATGGCATTGCAATTTTCATGCAAACATACAACCTTTTCCTGGCATTTGTAGTGAGGCTCTTTCAGCATTCCCGGTCTTGAAAATGTAACACTTGCATTATATTCTATACATGCATTTTTACAAATGCTAGATTGATAGTAAAATTGAACTGTACACCCTCTTCAAATCTAACTACAAATTTATACTAAGGATAATTCTGCAGACAGGGCATTTTAAACTTTAATTTGCAAAATTGTATAAATAGAGCATTTTAGGATTGGCGTTTTATAGAAAAATATAAGCCACCTAGTTCAGCTGACATAATTTACACCATGTAGGTATTGAATTTATTCAGTTTAGAGTATCTGGGGCCAAAATGCCGCAGGAGTGCTGCTGTCTCCTGTAGGACACAGCAAAATCTCCAGGAACGTATTCTGGATCTCCAGTATTTCTTTTGTCTTTTAAGGCCCAAAACTTCTGTTTGCACCTTACAAGGCAAATGATGGCCAGGTGGCAGAGCATTGTTAAGCCAAGAGTTCTCGTTCCTGGACCTAGGGGAGAACCCTGTGTGTGGTGGTACACTGGCATCCACAATGGTATATTGTAGTGCCTGCATCACTGGCTGAGACTGGCTAGCTCAGCACAGATCATGAACTGACTGCACCATCCCACTTTACATGGCTCAGTATTAGATCATGTAGTCTATTTACCAAACGAGCCACTAAGGTAGCTCCAACACAAACTTTACGTAGAAACTTGATAGTCCATCAAAACTTTAAAAAACATTCTAGGCTGGGTGATAAATGGCTATGAAAAGTACATAGAATCTAGAATATTGAAATCTAATACTTGCATAACTTTCATACTGATAAAAAGCATACAGTGTCTTACTGAATTGACAGGGGCCTCCGAACTAGTAGGGTAAGGCACAGGCTTCATGTTAAAATCAAAAGTGCTGTACTCTGGTAGAGCATCACGAAGGTACATTAGGTTACCATCTAGCCTCTTTTCCAGCTTCAGCACGTCAATCTGCTGAATTCGAGGGCTATACAGATCATAGCAGATCTCAACACCTAGAATGAATAAGAAACACCATTAATTTGCTACAAATTTAATTCAAAATTGTCATTATAAAACAGTAACTACAAAGCAACCCTTATCAAAAATTATAATTGCCAATATGCCCAATACCAGATGTGGTCCTGCTGCTCCCTTGCATTTTTCTTGGCAAAACATATAAAGGCATAAAAACAAACGAAACACTGGATACCAATTTTTTCGGTTGGTAAATCTAAAACCATGCTGTTGACAGCTCTTACTACTCTGAGCACAACACAGTTTTTTTTTTAAATTCATACAAACAAGGACCAAAACATTTACATTAAAACTGTAGTGACAATGCAAAGCAGTTTCACCAATGCTGCAGTTATTGTCTGGAGTCGGGAGCCAACCTGGCACCAGGTTGAAGCACGGGGAGGCTGCTTTGGAATCATTGTAGGTCTTCACACCTGATTTACACCAACATTAAACCTGGAGCACTTTAGCACAATTAAAAGCAAACATGATCTGGTCTAACCTAGGAGCACAACGAGAAGATGGTACCATGTACCGCAAACGTTAATTTTTAAATGACAATGTATCTGTAACAGCAAAGATGGGAGAAAGATATGTCTCTGCCTCAATCTTATTAAAGAAGTTACCTGCTGGATGCTTTTATAGGAAAGCTTGTACATGAAGATGGCAACCATGAAATGGTTCAAATATCTTTTCATAGTAAAGAAAAAATGGCTGAGACATGGTGAGCCGATTTTCACATTTATTACTAAAAATGTATGTCTTGGAAGCAACTATAGCCATTCAGAGCCCACTTTCAGCAGTCAGCTTCTGAAGCCATTTTCCTGTTTGGATGAATATTTTCAGCACGAGCAGCGGGACAATTGTCTCTATAAGCTCAATTCAAAATGGATTTTTAATGTGTTTCTTATATACTGCAATCTTCATCATCTCTATAAAATGACTCCATCACTGATCTTTTCTAACTAATAAGCTGAAGGTTTTTAAAAGGTTATCTCTTAAAACAAAAACATTTTAACCACCTTCATAATGCTTTTTATACAAATTTAAAAATTAATGACAAACATTAAAAACTTACCTTGTCCATCTATGATATTTCTAAGGACAAAAGTAGCCCCTAATCCTTTTCCCGATCGTTGGGTGCAGATTCCAACAAATCTGTTGGCGTTGCTATTAACATGTGTGTCTGCCATACTAACAGCAAGGATACTTCCTATTGGCAAAAAAGATGCAAGTGTTAAAGAGTAGTGTAGACATCTTATTCACTAAATGTTTGAACCAAAGTATTCCAAATAATCTCCCTGATCTGGGACTTTAACTGTCTTTTCAATTCAGAAATTTGTCCACTACAGTCCAATATCATGAACAAGCAATACAGAAGTGGCAGTGAAATGTGATACAAAAGCGAAATACTGCGGATGCTGTAAATCTGAAATAAAAGCAGAAAATGCTGGAAATACTCAGCAGGTCTGGCAGCATCCGTGGAGAGAGAAACAGAGCTAACGTTTCAGGTCGATGACCTTTCTGAAACATTAACTCTGTTTCTCTCGCCACAAATGCTGCCTGACCTGCTGAGCAATGTTCTTGCTAAGCTGCGCGGCCGGACAGCGATCTGGAGGTTCCGCGCAGGCCGCTCACCGGCTTTTCTATGGGAGAAACCGCGTATGCGCGAAAATTTGAACGGGCCACGCAGGCGTTTAAAGAGACCGCACACTAAAAAAGAGGGAACATTGCTGCTGAGTATTTCCAGCATTTTCTGCTTTTATTTCAGTGAAATGTGGTGTTCCTTATGATGATAAATAACAGAATGTAGTGCAAGGAGGATAGTATAGAAGGGCGATGTTGTGTACAGTTACCATTGTTTACAATGACTCCTTCATTAACTACGTGCTTAGTGCTTATTCCATCAGTAACACAAACCCAGAGTGCCTAACAGCCAAGAACCAAGATTAAAATAGAGTCCATTAGACTGAGACTGGTCCAATGGACCAGTTAATATAGCCCAGCACTGATACACATTTCCATATCTAGGAACCTTCACAAACAACCTCGTACTCAGAAATGTGTTTGTGGGAAAAACTCAATAACCGTACTCCCAAACTCAAGATACGAAAGTCAATGAAATTTTAACACACCTTTTGTGGTAACCACAGCCCCATTTTATTTTCAACTGCTTAGAAAATCCCTTTACTGCAAAAGAAAAAGGAACCCTGGCCGTGGGAATCCATAGAGTCCCCATTTCTATTTGCCACTTTAGGAAAAAAAATTCAGCTTCCAATTAAAAATGTTCCAAAAGTAAAATATTTTTGTAAAGATGAATTAAATCTCATTAACTGATTTAAAATATATTTTGTTCCAACAAATATTTTCGTTTTAAAGCTTCTATTGTACCACATTGAGTGTATTCGTAATTAATTCTTTATCTGTTTGGGTTCAAAAAAATAAGATGCAAACTACATTCTTATGGGAAGTGACAAATCCATTGTGAAATACTATGTATACAACAGCTGAGTGTAAAAAGGGTTACCTTATGTTAATTCTTTCAACAGAAACTGCAATGTGTCAGCTGCAAGCATTCTTTCACACACCTTTGCTTGCAGCTAAAAGTCACTTTTCTGAGTAACGATACATAAAAATACTGTGGCAGAACTGAGTGGACAGTGGTACATATTTAAAATATAATGCAAAAAAGTGCAGTATATGTGCATTATTCTCACTCTCTTCTCTCTTAGGCAGTCCCTCGGAACCGAGGATGACTTGCTTCCACATTAAAAATGAGTTCACAGGTGACTGATGAGTTCAATGTGGGACCTACAGTCTCTGTCACAGGTAGGGCAGATGGTGGTTGAAAGGGCGTTGGGTGGGGTGCTTGGGTTGACTTGCGCTTGCTCCCGGCAAAGAGACTCGAGGTGTTCGGCGCCTTCCCGGATGCTTCTCCTCCACTTTGTGCGGCCTTGGGTCAGGGATGCCCAGGTGTCAGTGGGGATGTTGCACTTTTTCAAGGAGGCTTTGAGGGTGTCCTTGAAGCGTTTCCTCTGCCCACCTGGGGCTCTCTTGCCGTGTCGGAGCTCCGAGTAGAGCGCTTGTTTTGGGAGTCTCGTATCGGGCATGCGGATAATGTGACCTGTCCATCGGAGTTGATTGAGCGTGGTCAACGCTTCAATGCTGAGGATGTTGGCCTGAGCGAGAACACCGACGTTGGTGCGCCTATCCTGCCAATGGATTAGTAACAGACTAGCTACCCATCAGGAGATGAGGGTCACCATATAGTAAAGTGATTGGATGCATTAAAGCACAATGAATAAACTGCATAAACAATAGTGGTCAAGGGTAGATTGTTAATATATCTGCATTTAGTGGCTTAGGAGGGCTCCTATGTACATAGACAGCATTTGGGATCCTTCCTACCCCCACCCCTGATCTCATCAGTTGTACAACCTAAAATTCAGTTGTGTCACAATGATCACTAAAACCACTCTCACGAAGGTAGTGCTCAACAATTTGCTTGCAATGCAATCAATGCACTGTACAAATAATGCATTATATAAAATAGAAATGTACATAGTGATCATTAGCTGCAGGTGACATCACATGGACCCAACAATTACATAGCTGTAGTATAACTAACAGTTTTCTATTACATGGTCCATAAAAAGAGTTTAGTAAAACATGTTCTTCACAATGCAATACTACATTTTACGTTCAGCTAATTTACTTATATAAACAAGTGCAATTTATTAAAGTTGTAATATTACTAACCTACGTAGAATTCTGGTATGTTGAGCACTTTACGCCTCTGAATCATATCCTTTCTCTCTATGCTGAATTTTAGGGGATTTGTCCTTCCTCTTCGCATTATGAACTCGGGACTTACAAACCTGTTTGTTGGAGAATATTACATTAGTTTAAATTATTTGAAAATATTCATCAATCAGGATTTATCATTATTTAACTTAAGGATAGAGGAAGTAATAATTAATTCTGTAAAGCCTGTTCTGCTAAAACTTCAAAGATAAAATGTAATCTATTGTTTAAGAAACAGAAATTTTAGCACAGGGAGAGTTCCACATTCAACGGATCATCCTTCGCCATTTCCGCCACCACCAAATGCATCTTCCCCTCACCTCCCCTTTCAGCATTCCGTAGGGACCGCTCCCTCCGCGACACCCTTGCCCACTCCTCTATCACCCCCAACACCCCTTCTCCTTCGCCTGGCACCTTCCCGTACAAGCGCAGGAGATGCAACACATGCCCTTATACCTCCCCCCTTCCCACTGTCCAGGGCCCCAAACACCCCTTCCAGGTGAAACAGCGATTTACTTGTACTTCTTGCAATTTAGTATACTGTATTCGCTGCTCACGATGTGGTCTCCTCTACATTGGGGAGACCAAACGCAGATTGGGTGACCGCTTTGCGGAACACCTCCGTTCAGTCTGTAAGGGGGACCCCGAGCTTCCGGTCGCCTGTCATTTTAATTCACCGCTCCATTCCCACTCAGACCTCACCGTCCTCGGCCTCTTGCATTGTTTCACGGAAGCTCAGCATAAGCTCGAAGAACAGCACCTCATCTTTCGATTAGGCACTTTACAGCCCTCTAGACTCAACACAGAGTTCAACAATTTCAGATCATAACCTCAGCCCCTATCAAATTTATATTTTTTATCCACACTTTTTGTTTGTGCCTTTTTCCCCCCTCCCACATGGCAGCTGTCTTTCATTCTGCCAGTGCCATTCACACTTCATCTGGAGCCATCCTTTGATTCTTAACCTGTCCCATTACCATCTCCTCTTGCCTTGAATGTCTCTTAAGGCCTCTTTACTTCTCCTGCCTTCCATCCTATCACAGACCTTCGCTTTTGTTCTTTCATCCCCTCCCCCATTTCCCAGCCCCTAAACTTGCTTTTAAATCTGCTCCATTTCCTGCTTTTTTCCAGTTCTGACGAAAGGTCTTCGACCTGAAACATTAACTCTGTTTCTCTCTCCACGGATGCTGCCTGGCCTGCTGAGTTTTTCCAGCGTTTTCTGTTGTTATTTTAAGAGATCAGTCAGCCCTCTTTAGCCATGGTGCAATTAGGCCCATAACAAGGGATAATTTTACAAAGTCCTATTTCCTTCCCAAATAAATCCCATTTTCCTGCTTTCTCCCCATACCCTTTTATCTTTCAGTAATTGTCCAGTATCTTTTCAAATGCTGAATCGGTTTAGCATTGATCACGTGTGGCAAAGCACACATTCCGTTAACACTTTGAATAGATTTCTTCTAATCTGCCCTTTATCTAGTGCTTTTCTTGAGATCATGGCCTCTTCTCTTTGATTTACATCCCAATTGAAATAATCTATATTTACCTTGTCCATTTCTTCTATCATTTTCAACACCTCTATTATCCTCCTCAATCTTCTGCGTTCAAGAGCCTTTCCACATAACTCACAGCTTTCACCCCATTTTAATTTAGCTGAAGATCGGGTTGACCAATGCCATTGTTTGCATCCACTAACACTGATTCCATCCTCCTCCCTAGCACCTCTCAGACTGTATAAGACTGCGTGAAACCTTGACGTGCTTTGAACACCACATCCTCGATCACCAAGACCACTTATTTCCATTCTGAAACACTGTCCACCTCCTCTATTGCAGCTCCTCCATTGCTGAAACCATAATCCATACTTTTATCACTTCCAGAATTGATTATTCCCATGCTTGCCTCGCTGACCCTCCCTCGTCCAATCTCCATAAACTCTAACTTGTTTAAATTACAACATGATGTATTCTGGTCTGCATTAAACCCATCACTCGTGGCCTTACAGACCTACATACCTTTCTGCCCCCAATGCATTACATTTAAAATCCTCGCACCCATCTTCAAATCCCTCCATAGCCTCACTCTATTCTACCTCTACAACCTCCTCCAGACTTACTTTCTCTCCCACATCTAAGTCATTAATATAGATTATAAATAGCTGAGGCCCCAGCACTGATCCTTGCTGCACCCCACTAGTAACAGCCTGCCAACCTGAAAATGATTTGTTTATTCCTACTCTCTCTTTTCTGTCCTTTAACCAATCTTCTAACCATGCTAATATATTACCACCAATTCTGTGAGCCCGTATCTTGTGCAACAACCTTTCGTGTGGCAACTTATCTAATGCCTTTTGAAAATCCATAGATACTACATCCACTGGTTCCCCCTTATCTACCCTGCTAGGTCCATCCTCAAAAAACTAATAGATTTGTCAAACATGATTTCCCTTTCATAAAACCATGTTGACTCTGCCTAATCATATTATGATTTTCTAAGTGCCCTGTTAGCACTTCCTTAATAATGGATTCCAGCATTTTCCCAACGACTGATGTCAGGCTAACTGGCCTGTAGTTTCCCGTTTTCTCTCTCCCTCCTTTTTGAATAGCGGGGTTACATTTGCTACCTTCCAATCCATTGGGACCGTTCCAGAATCGAGGGAATTTTGGAAGATCACAACCAATACATCAACTATCTCTGCAGCCACCTCTTTTAGAACCTGAGGATGTAGGTCATCAGGTCCAGGGGATTTGTTGGCTTTTCAAGGAGAATCTCCATCTGGAATTTATCTCTCCATGTGCCTAGACCGGTTGTCCTATATTCTCCCTTAGATTTTGCTACTCTTCTCAGTTTGGTATGATAAGCAAACTTTGATAAATCCAATTTTAAAAAAAAGCTATAAATATTATCTGCCTTTCAGCCATCTTTCTCTACCCACATTACCATGGGCCCTAATTTTCTCAAATCAAATTCTTAGGTGGCATTTGTCACAGTAATCAATACAACCTACACCTACATCCCCCACCCCCAAGTCTATACTTTCCATTATTCTTTCAAGTCAGTAAATACCTACCTTTCACAAATCCATGTGGACCATCACTCATCAGTCAGTGCCCCAGGTATTTATGTATGTATTTATCTATCTTATCATAGTCAAAGATTCACCTGCAATGGCTTCTCTTCCTGCTCCTGCACCGCCCCCTATTTCTCATCTACATGCTGTCCCTCAGCGACATCATCCAAAAACACAGCGCCAGTTTCCACATGTACGCTTACGATACCCAGCTCTACCTCGCCATCAATTCTTTCGACCCCTCCACGGTCTTTAGAACTGGATGAGCAGAAATTTCCTCCAATTAAATACTGGGAAGACCGAAGTCATTGTCTTCGGTTCCCACCACAAACTCCATTCCCTAGCCACTAACTCCATCCCTCTCCCTGGCAACTGCCCGAGGCTGAACCAGACTGTTCGCAACCTTGGTGTCATATTTGATCCTGAAATGATCTTCTAACCACATAACCGCGCCATCACCAAGGCCATCTATTTCCACCTCCAGAACATCGTCCAACTCCGCCCTTGCCTCAGCTCATCTGCTGCTGAAACCCTCATCCATACCTCTGTTACTTCTAGACTTAGACTATTCCAATGCACTCCTGGCCGGCCTCCCACGTTCTACCTGCCGTAAAATCTGCTGCCCGTGTCCTAACTCGCACCAAGTTCACCCATCACCACTGCGTCCACTGACCTACACTGGCTCCCGGTTAAGCAACACCTTGATTTTAAAATTCTCATCCTGGTTTTCAAATCCCTCCATTGCCTCACCCCTCCCTATCTCTGTAATCTCCTCCTGCTCTATAACCCTCCAAGTTATCTGTGGTCCTCCAATTCTGGCCTCTTGAGCATCCCCGATTTTAATCATTCCACCATTGGCGGCTGTGCCTTCAGCTGCCAAGGCCCTAAGCTCTGGAATTCCCTCCCTAAACCTCTCTACCTCTCTTTCCTCCTTTAAGACGCTCTTAAGCCTACCTCTCATCCTCCCTAGTATCTCCTTATGTGACTCTGTATCAGATTTTGTTTTATAATGCTCCCGTGAAGCGCGTTGGGACGTTTTACTACATTAAAGGTGCTATACAAGTACAAGCTGTTGTTATATTTTATCTCTAACTACGGTCTCTAATAATTATCCTACTACAACACAAGGCCAGCCAGTCGAGTTGCCTGGTTCACCTCTTTCTCCTTTCTGAATGGAGGTGTAATATTTACCACAGCTCTTGTACCTCATGATTTTTCAAAAATCATGGTTAATGCTCTGCTACCTCCTCACTATCCTCCTTTATTATTCTGGGGGGCATACCAGCTGATTTGTGATACAATCTATTTTTAGCACCCTTCTGACCCTCAATCATGTAAGTTTATAGAACAGAAAAGCATTATATTGAAATTGAATTTACTGGGATTAATATATTCAATCCTACATTTAAATGAAAATACCCATACTTTAGCAAATTTCATTTAATTTTCATGTTATAGAATAGTTTCTGTAACTTACCTTCTTTGTGTTGCTGCAGACTGTGTTTTGTCAATGATAACAGGTTTCGGTGGAGGCTGAAATTTTGAAGATCTGTCATCACCTGCAGAGGAACTTAAAAGCCTTACTGGTGAAAACAGAAGTCCTAAAAATAAAGAGACAGACAATAAGCATAACCTAAAAAGAAAATGTCAAATATCTGCTGCTTTGATTATTGAGATGCTCGAAATACTAAATTCCATCCAACTGGAGGTACTGTAGCACTTGCATTCCTGTCTAACATAAATCACGATAGCTGAGGAGTCTGAGCAGACTATACGTGAAAGGAAATACAGACCTGCAATATTCATTGGTCACTGGAGTTAATTTAAAGAAAAACTTGCATTTATATAGCGCCTTTCACAACCACCGGACGTCCCAAAGCGCTTTACAGCCAATGTAGGGAACACGGCAGCCAATTTGCACACAATAAGCTCCCACAAACAGCAATGTGATAATGACCAGATAATCTGTTTTAGTGATGTTGATTGAGGGGTAAATATTGGCCAGGACACCGGGGATAACTCCCTGCTCCTCTTCGAAATAGTGCCACGGGATCTTATACATCCACCTGAGAGAGTAGACGGGGGCCTCAGTTTAATGTCTCATCCGAAAGACGGCACCTTCAACACTCCCTCAGTACTGCATTGAAGTGTCAGCCTAGATTTTTGTGTTCAAGTCTCTTCTCTGGAGTGGGACTTGAACCCACAACCTTGTGACTCAGAGGTAAGGGTGCTACCAACTGAGCCACTGGCTGAATTTATTCGAAAGAGTCTAAATGTTACACTACTCATATTAAATCCATACATTATTTCTCTAACCAAATCCCCTGTGTTGTGCCTTTTCAACCAGGCTATTTACAAACAATAATGGACAAGTAAAGACCCTCTGATCCATCCAGCCTGTCCCATATATATATATATATAAAATATACTCTCCACCCCACCAAAAAACATGTGATCTACTTGGAAAGGTAAAAATCCAGGCCAATTTGTGGGGGAAAAAAAATCTGGAAAGTTCCTCTACGACCCACCTAGGCAATCAAAACTAGTCCAGATCACCACTCTGGCCCTGAATTCCCTGCAATACCTACTTTTTTTAAGGAGGTGATATCCACCCCAGCTAGAAACAAGTCCAGCTCTTGCTTGAGGATTAAAAATGCCATCACATTGGACACAATCCAAGACTGGATGTCAGACAAGCAGTCTAAAAGCACAGAGGCAGAGGAGGGGTTGAGAGAGGTGATGGGAGAGCTAGAACTGGGTGTCATCAGTGTACATGCCGAACCGAAACCCATGTCTTAGAATAATATTGCCAAGGGCTGGCATGTAGATGAGGAACAGAAGAGGACCAAGATCCTTGGGAGAGTCCTGAGGTAATATAATGGTGTGGGGGCAGAAGGAGATGCCATTCCTGGCTACCACCAAAAGAGGGCAGACAAGGGAAGAGAGGAATAAGACAGTGTGGTCGATCGTGTCAAAGGCTGTAAAGAGGCGAAGGAGGGATAGTCATAGAGGATATCATTTGTGACTTTGATTAGAGCCATTTCTGTGCTGTGTCAGGGGCAGTAACCTGACTGGAGTTGTCGCGGGAAAGATGGGCCCGGAATTGTGTGCGGGGCGGGGTCAACCACCTGGGATATTGTAGAAGCGACTCCACTGCAATAAATAAATGGGCTTCAAATAGTATTTATTTCTCAGGACGGTTTAGCCACCTTCAAACACAAGTGAGGGCCTCACTGCAAATAATGAGCGGACTGGCCCGACCGACCCGGTCACTTAATATTCAGCCCAGCCCAGAGTTTTGGATCTAAAGCAAACGCTGACTCCAACACAGGGGACGGGCTCCCGCCATGCCGACCCTCTCCAGAGTGGCACGGCTGCAGCTCGTCCGTCCGTCGGTCGGTTCCCCCGGGGCCTCGCGCCGCCTGCATTCCATTCCAACCATCGCTCGCTCACGTTTACTCGCGGAGGCGGCTCGAGATCCCAATACAACAGCTTCAACCGCCGCCATCTTCCCCGCAACTCTTCACTGCGCAGACTCGGGGGGGGGGAGGGCGTGGCTCAAACCCGAGGAAGACTTTCAAAGGACGAGTAGCAAGGACTGCGCATCAACAACTTAACCACTGCGCAGTGAACAACGGGGAGGAGCTGGGGAAAAGTAGAAAACAATCAGGGAAAAACGCAAGCCGCCCCAAATCGCCTGGTATTAAATGTAGAGAGCAAAGGAAAGTCAAGAACGAGGAAAGGCCATTCAGTTCTGATCAAGAACTATGTCTGAAACGTCAACATTTTCCTTTCTTTACAGATGTTGCCTGACTTGCAACATTTTCTGTTTTCATTCAGCCTATCTTGGTTAGTCCACAAAGAAAGACCCTACTGATCCCACCGATAGCATCTTTTGTTTATTCAAGTATGGGTTTCTTCAAGAGGGTAAATCGCACATAATAGAATGTACTGCATTTTCAACCTTCCTGGTGTTAATTTTCAGCTATCCACAAATGGATGTAAAAGATCCCATGGCACTATTTGAAGAAGAACAGGGGTGTTCTAGTGTCCTGACCAACATTTAACCCTCAACCAACGTCACTAAAACAGATTCTTTGGTTATTTATCTCATTGCTGTTTGTGGGGCCTTGCTGTGTGCACATTGACTGCTGTGTTTCCCTAGATTACAACAGTAACTATACTTCAAAAGTACTTCATTAGATGTGAAGTGCTTAGGGAAACTCTGAAATTGTGAAATGCACTATATAAATGTAAATTCCTGGCAGATTATTCCAAATGTTTATCACAAAGTACTGCATAGAGGTTAAAAAAAGCATTACATGTACTCCATGATGAAGTGGAAAGAGACCGAGGAGTTTCCCTAGATTTGGTGTTCACCATGTCCAGCCAGAGCAGCAATCAACAAAACTAATAGAATGTTGAACTACATCATCAAAGCAGTCAAACATAAGTCAGAGGAAGTCATGATTAAACTGTATAGTGCTCTGGTAAGACTGCACGTTGAGTACTGTGTTTAGTTTTTGTTGCCAAGACACAGAGGGAGGCATGTAAACACGAGTCTGTACAGAGAAGAATACAATGCTGTTTCCTAGTTGTCTTCTTTCGTATGGTGGCAGCAAAGCAAATGAAATGTTAATATCTAAGCCAGATATCCACGCCAAAGCTTCCGGTGTAACAGCGTGGATATCTTGTAGGCTGCCTGTGAATTTCCTCTGAGGGCAGAGCTCAATGAGGTGCTCCAGGGTCTGATTAGGAGCTCCACAGTTGCATGATGGGGATGCTTTAATCTTTCATCCATGGAGAAGCTGGCAGCATCTACCGTGACCAGTTCTGAGGCAGTTGATGGTTGTCCACTGTTTGCGAGGAAGGTTTGATCCTTCAGGTTGTATTGTGGGGTCCTCTATAAGGAATCCATTCCATATGTCACAGTTCTTCCAAGCATTTCACCATCGGTCATCAAGGCTGAGGGGAGATCGCTGAAGGGCTTTGGCGACGTTCCAAAATGGCCTTCTAGATTTGAGACGGATTGGTGGTAGATTGTTCAAGTTGGCCTGGATCGGTATGTCTTTGTTGGTGTAGCGGTTGTATTCTCTGGAGACTGCATATTCGCGGCGTAGGTGTGGTGGTGTGATGTTTGCAAGCACGGGCAGCCAAGGTGTTGGTGTCGATATAAGCGTACCGGTGATAATTTTCATAGTAGAATTCAGCTGGACATTATTATGTCCGTGAATGATTGGGACACGGACAGCAGGAGTTGAACAAAACAAGTCTTTACTGGTGGAAGTCAATAGTGAAACTGAAAACAACAGAGGCTCACTAGCGCCTTTTATACAGGGGTGGTCACTGCCGGTACTGCAGTCTGAGACCAGTTATTCTCTTAAAGGTACATACACAACAATTCCTCCCCTTTTAGATAAACAGTACATAACATTCATTTAACAACTAAATGATAACTAATTACAATCACAATTACGGTTGCTAGATACATTGGTTAAGTTTAAGCAATTATAAGTTCAGTCTTTGAGGAGGCTTCCTGATTCTGTCTGAATAACGCCTCTTTGGGGCATCAGGTTCTTCTGGCAATGTTGAGTCGGGATCAATGTCGTTGTTTGGTTCATCTGCTTCCAATATCACCGGTTCTGCGGTAGCTGCAATTGGTACGTCGATTTCATTGCCAGGTGTATCAGATCGTGGTGTGGAGTTGACGTTTTCCAGTGACTCTAGAATCTGGTCAGCATGGTGTCTTACAATGCTCTCTCCAACGTCCACGGTATACATGAGAGGTCCTTGCCATGTACAAATCGTTCCTGGCTGCCATTTCTCAGTGCGGTAGTCCCGGGCCAAAACTGGTTGACCTATCTTAAAACTCCTGGTCGGCCTTTCATTCATATTCTGAAACTGCCTGTTCTCCACATCTCTTCGGACGTTTGGCTTAACTAAATCCAAGCGGCATCGTAGTCTTCGATTGAAGAACATTATGGCTGGAGTTTGGTTGGTAACCGCATGTGTCGCATTCCGGTAGGCAAACAAGAAGTTGTCCACCTTGTGTTGTAGGGGTATATCTTCATTACACATTGCCTTGATAGCTTTCTTGAATGTTTGGACAAACCTCTCGGCCAATCCATTAGTGGCTGGATGATATGGGGCAGATGTGTAATGCTTAACACCATTGTTCTTTAAGAACCTCCGGAACTCTTCAGACATAAACTGTGGTCCATTGTCAGAGCAAATCTGTTCAGGCAGTCCATTCCTGGCGAATATGGTTCGTAAAACTGTGATAGTTTTTTCCGTGGTGGTTGAGGACATTTTTATTACCTCTGGCCACTTTGAATGTGCATCCACCGTAATTAAAAACATCGAGTCCATGAAGGGACCAGCAAAATCAATGTGCACCCTTTGCCATGGAGATGAGGGCCACTCCCATGGATGCAGAGGAGCTTGTGGTGGGGCGTTTTGGACCTTCTGGCATCCTGCACAGCTCTTGGTCATCTCTTCGATTTCTCTATCGATTCCCGGCCACCACACAAACGCTCTGGCTAAGTTCTTCATTTTTACCCCACCCAGATGACCCTCATGAAGCTCATTGAGCACTCTATCCGTCAACTTAGGTGGAATTACTACTCTGGATCCACACATCAAGGTTCCTCTGCACACTGACAGCTGTTCTCTTCTTGGCGAGAATGCTGGCAGCAGTGGTTCGCCATGTGCTGGCCATCCCTTCACCGTTAAATCATAGACCCGTGATAGTGTCGGGTCATTCCGTGTTTCCTTTTCTATGTTTGCATTCGTCACAGGGAGACATTCGACTATGGTCGAGTGGAATAACTCCATTGGATCCACTGCAAGGTCTTCTTCTTCCACCGTCGGCAACGGTAGGCGTGACAATCCATCAGCATTCCCATGCTGTTTAGTTCCTTTGTACTCGATGTCATATTGGTGTGCCCCTAGGAAAAGGGACCACCTCTGCAGCCGTTGTGCTGTCATTATCGGTACGCCCTTCTGAGGGTTGAAAATGGAGACAAGAGGTTGATGATCGGTTAGTAGAGTAAATTTTTGACCGTGCAGGTAGTGATTGAACTTCTTCACCCCCCACACTAGGCTGAGGGCCTCTCTGTCAATCTGGGCGTAGTTACGCTCGGCAGAAGTTAACGAGCGTGATGCAAAAGCTATCGGCCTCTCTAAACCATCAAGAAATTTACGTGACAGTACCGCCCCAATGCCGTAGGGAGACGCATCACACGCCAGTCTGATCGGCAGTGCTGGGTTGTAGTGAGCCAATACTTCCCTTGAAGTGATTAAGTCCTTACTCTTCTGAAAGGCCCGCTTACAATCATCGCTCCATTTCCATGCTACCCCCATTCGTAGCAGGGCGTTCAGTGGGTGCAGAATTGTCGACAAATTCGGCAAAAACTTATGGTAGTAATTCACCAATCCGAGGAATGACCTCAGTTGCGACACATTTTCAGGTGCTGGGGCCTTAACAACCGCTTCAATTTTGTCAGGGGACTTATGTAACCCCTCTTCATCAATCACGTGGCCACAATACAATATCTGTTTCTTAAAAAACTCGCACTTGGGGCGGTTGGCTCATAGCCCATGTTCCCGTAGTCTAGTGAGCACCTGTTCTAGGTTGTTAAGGTGTTCACTGTCATCTTCACCTGTCACAAGGATGTCGTCCAAGTAACACTGAGTCCCCGGAATCCCTTGCAGGACTTGTTCCATCGCTCTTTGCCATATCGCCGGAGCCGATGCTACTCCGAATACCAATTGATGATACTGGTAAAGACCTTCGTGAGTGTTTATCGTGAGATACTTCCTAGAGGACTCTTCAACCTCCATCTGCAAATATGCTTGTGCTAGGTCAATTTTTGTAAAACGCTTCCCTCCAGACAGTGAGGCGAAGATGTCTTCTATCCTTGGAAGAGGATATTGTACTGTGTGAAGGACTGGGTTCACCGTCACCTTGAAATCCCCACAGATGCGAATCTTCCTTGGCTCCCCGGACTTATTGCTTAACGTTTTCTTCATGACAGGAACGATGGGTGTCGCCCACTCGCTCCAGTCGACCTTAGACAACATGCCTGCCTTCTCCAGATTCTCCAGCTCTGACTCGACGGCTGGGCGAATTGCATATGGTACCGGTCTTGCTTTGAAAAACTTGGGAACTGCATTCTCTTCTATTTTTATCGAGGCCTTTAAGCGTGCCCAGTTCTTGTTGAAATACCTCTTTGGCATTAGCTAAGATTGTTGACAATCGTCCAGGAGTGACGTCTTCATCTTTTTTACCGTCCACCGTCATTGCATGAATGGAGTGCCAATCTAAGCTTATCTTCCTGATCCATTCACGTCCCAATAACGGTGGTCCACCATTTGGCAGTATGTAGAGATACAATTTCCGTATTTTCTTGCCGTTGTATTCGACAGGCACCCTTATTTTTCCTCTGGGGTATACTTTTTGCCCCGTATACGTCGTCAAGACGATGGATGTCTCTCTCAAGGGTATGTGTGAGAATAGCCGCTCGTTGTCTCGTCGATTCATGACGGTTAGCGCTGATCCTGTATCCAATTCCATTTTAACTTGGGACCCTGCTATCGTGAGGGTGACCCAAATGGTTCGGTGATCCTCTTTTGCGATTACATTGTGAAGTTTGAGACAGCTTAGTCTCCTGTTCCAGGATTCACTATCGCTCATCTGGTCTTCGGAACTACTGTCCGTCATCTTTTGTACTTTCTTGTACGGTCCCTTAGTCGCCTTTTTGTTGTCGCTGGTCTTCTTCCCAGACCTGCAAACTCATGCAATGTGTCCCATCTTTCCGCATTGCCTGCATATTTTGCCTTTGGACCAGCAGTCCTTCTGGTCATGGTTAGTTCTGCCGCAGCGATAACATTTTGCAAATCCCCGTGTCATTTCATGGGTGCCGTATTCCTGTGGCTTTTGTTGAATTTCTGCAGCTCCCCTGGCTGCTGCTTCATACGATACTGCCACGCTGAAAGCCTTATCTAGCGTCAGCTCTTTCTCTGATAGTAACTTCTTCTGTGTTCCTTCACTCAGGAGTCCACAGACAAATTTGTCCCGTAGGGTATCTGCCAGTCCTTCTCCGAACTGGCAGTGCTTTGATAGCTTGCGTAGTTCCGTAAGGTACTCAGCATTGCTCTCATCTTTATGCTGAGTTCTCTTGTGGAATTTAAATCTTTATTATTTTCCCGTTGTGGAACAACCCTGTGGGACTCTTGCCTCCCTCTTCTCGGGTCTATACGCAGCCCGGCTTCGTAGCACCGGCCGCGCCCTGTGTGCTCCACCCTTTCTCTCTCTTCCCGACAACGCTGCTCGGCCCCGTTGCAAGCCACCCGCTCGAGTTCGCGACCGCCGCAGCCCAGGAAGGATCAGTGTACTACCTGCCACCAGCCCGATTAGCTGAAGCACCGTCGACAGGAACCAGGCCCTGCTTTCGACAGCTTCTCCAGCAATCTTCAACTCCGCTAACACAGGGGCGGATGCCCACGGTCGACGCCCGTTTCTACTGCTTCTTACTTTTTTTTTTCTTTTTCTTTCTGGCCTCGACCTCTGCTCACTTCGCTGTAGGAATGGATCCCAGGAGGTGGTGCAGACTATAGGTAAGTTCGTATCTGCTCGTCGCCAGTATTATGTCCGTGAATGATTGGGACACGGACAGCAGGAGTTGAACAAAACAAGTCTTTACTGGTGGAAGTCAATAGTGAAACTGAAAACAACAGAGGCTCACTAGCGCCTTTTATACAGGGGTGGTCACTGCCGGTACTGCAGTCTGAGACCAGTTATTCTCTTAAAGGTACATACACAACAGACATCAACGGATTTGACATGCAGACTCGATAGCCATGCCGGAGAGCAGTACTCCGCTGTAGCGTACACCAGGGCGAGTGTTGCCGTATGGAGGGTTTGAGCATCTGCTCCCCATGTGGATCCAGCGAGTTTCTGGATCAAGTTGACCCTACTCTTTAGTTTCTTCCCAAGGTTCTGGAGATGCTGTCTATTTGACAGGGTGTGATCAAGCGTGACTCCTAAAGAGGAGGCTTTTTTTGGCATGGTTTACCTCTGCGCCGCAAAAGGAGACTTTCAAAGCTTGGTTTGCTTGATGGGTGTTGAGGTGGAATATTGAGGTGACAGTCTTTTGCGGGTTTGGCTGAAGTCACCATCGGCGGAAGTAGGCCTCCATCCTTTGTAAATCACTGGTCAGGGTCTCCTCGGTGATGGACAGATTCTTGTTTTGCCTGATCAAGGCAATGTCATCAGCGTATACGAACTTGCAGAACTCTGTTTCGGGCAGGTCACTGGTGTAAACGTTGAATAATATGGGTACCAGGACAAAACCCTTTGGGAGTCCGTTGTTCAATGTCCTATATCTGCTCTTCTGGGTGCCAGAGTACACTCGGAAGCGTCGGTTGCTAAGCATGGAGTTGAGAAGATGGATTGTTGTTCTGCAGGGTAAAATGGTGGAGAGCTGAAAAGCAGTCCATGCTTCTGTAATGATCAATAACATGTCATTCTATAGTGGACACTAGGTGGAGCCGTGTAGAGCTGTATATAAGACTACACTACCCAGCTGTATATATATATTAAGACTACATTATCCATGAGGCACTAGGCTACCCACAAGGCAACAGTCAAGATGGAAGCCTCTACAGATACTGTACCAGTCCACATGTGCTCAATAAAGCAACTAGCAAAAGCTAGCTGTGTTCATAATAAGAATGTCTATTTATTAATGAACATAAGATGGTACCAGGGTGGTGAAGATCTGCTGAAAATTGTGAAAAGCGAAATGGAGAATTTGAAGCCACCAGAGCGTTTGAATCTCGAGGGAAATGTCGACTACAATTGGCGGATTTTTAAACAACAATTCGAACTCTACATTGCAGCCATCGGATTCGGTACGAAGCCAGACGCAAGAAAAATAGCGTTGCTGCTTACGGTTGCAGGCCCACAGGCGATAGGGGTATTTTAATACATTTATATTTAATCCAGTGGAGAACAGAGAAAAATTAGAAGATGTGCTAAAAAAAATTTGATGCACATTGCTCTCCCAAAAAGAATGAGACCTATGAAAGATACATCTTCTGTTCTCGGACACAGCAGCAAAATGAGACTTTTGATAGCTTTATAACTGAGCTGAAACTGAAAGCACAGACATGTAATTTCTCTGAGCTCAAAGCATCCATGATTCGTGACCAGATTGTGTTTGGTATTCATGATAAAAAAGTCAGGGAACGTCTGTTGAGAGAAACCAAACTAAATTTGGAAAATGCGGTGAAAATATGCCAAGCCAGCGAGCTAGCTCGAAAGCACGTGAAGACTTTCAGTGAAATCAATAATGATGCGATTGTAACGAGTGATAATGCTGCTGTTGGTGCTGTGTCCTATAAGGGGAAGAAACATGGGCAGAACAGAAATGAAAAGCAATCGGAGGATGAAATTTTTAATTGTAAACGCTGTGGTTACAAACACCAGTTAAGACAATGCCCAGCGTTTGGAAAAATGTGCACAAAGTGTAATGGAAAGAATCACTTTGCCAAACAATGCTTTTCAAAAGTACAAACTAAGAAAGGGCAACGAGTTAATGTAATTGAGGACACTGATTTAAGTGGGACATTTTTTGTAGGAATGGTGTCATGTGACAATATCAAAAAGGATACAGAAAATGTGCAGCCCTCAGAAATGGACAATGCTGAACATAAAGTTAATGCAGTATAAGAGGACAAATGGATGATCCCACTGCAGGTAAATGGAGCATTAGTTACCTTGAAACTAGACACTGGGGCAAAAGCAAACTTAATCAGTATGAGTGACATTAACAATATGAAAGAAAAGCCCAAAATACAGAAAAAGTCAGTACTACTGAAGGACTATAATGGACAGAAAATAGATAGCTTAGGTATATGCAGACTTAAAGTGACAGTCAAAGACAAAGTGCATCATCTCATGTTTTCTGTTGTGGCTGAAAGGCTTGATTCACTACTGGGTGACAAAGCTTGTGAGGACTTAGAACTGGTCAAAAGAGTCTACCGTATAAACTGTGCCATAAGCAGACCAGATGACTCGGTGGATTCTGTAGTGAATAATTTCCAGGCTGTGTTCAAAGGATTTGGAGTTCTACCATTCACTTACAAGATCCAGCTAAAGCAGGATGCTCAGCCAGTGGTACATGCTCCATGAAGAGTTCCAGCACCCCTGCGTGACCGGCTCAAGAATGAACTGGACAGAATGACCACACTAGGAGTCATCAGGAAAGTCGAAGAGCCAACAGACTGGGTTAACTCCATGGTATGTGTAAAGAAAAAGAACAATGATCTAAGAATATGCATGGATCCAAAGGACTTAAATGCAAACATAAAATGTGAACACTACCAGATTCCCAAGCGAGAAGAAATCACCAGTGAAATGTCAGGTGCCAGATACTTTACAAAGCTCGATGCCTCACAAGGATTTTGGCAACTAAAACTGGATGAAGAGAGCACCAAATACTGTACCTTCAACACACCATTTGGCAGGTATTGTTTCCTCAGAATGCCTTTCAGTATAATATCTGCATCTGAAATCTTTCATAGAGCGATGGAACACATAATTGAAGGTCTGGAAGGAGTTCGGGTCTATGTTGATGACATCATCATCTGGGGCTCCACACTGAAAGAACACAATGAGAGACTGACTAAAGTGCTACAGAGCATACGCCGGAATGGACTGAAGCTCAACAAAGCCAAGTGTCAGTTTGGCGTCCAGGAAGTCACTTTCCTAGGAGATAATCTATCTGGTAAAGGAATAGAGCTAGATATGGAAGAAGTAAACGCCATACTCAAAATGCCCCGACCCACTGACAAAAAAGGAGTGCTACGCATCATGGGGATGATAAACTTCATTGGAAAGTTCATTCCTAACTTGTCAGCCAAGACAGCCTGTCTGCGAGACCTGCTACATAAAACAAATGAGTTTGCATGGACAGAAAGACATGAACAAGAATGGATAAACCTCAAAACAGTGCTGACAACCACACCTGTACTCACCTTCTTTGACCCAACAAAAAGAATCAAAGTGTCAACGGATGCATCAAAAGATGGCCTAGGTGCGGTCTTGCTACGAGCAGAGGGTGAAGATTGGAAGCCTGTTGCCTATGCCTCCAGGTCTATGACTGATACTGAGTGTCGATACGCCCAGATTGAAAAGGAATGTCTAGGCTGGGTAGTTGGACTAGAAAAGTTTCATGGCTACATATATGGACTTCCCACCTTCACAGTTGAGACAGACCACAGCCCACTGGTTGCCATCATAAAAAAAAACCTGAATGAGATGTCTCCAAGGATTCAACGACTCATGATGAAGCTGCAAAGATATGACTTTGAACTGATCTACACACCAGGCAAATACATAGTGTTAGCAGATGCACTGTCCCGAGCACCCACAATGAGTCATGTGAGATCTACTGAAGAAGACGTGGATGTTCATGTGAGTATGGTCACTGCTGCGCTGCCCGTGTCAGACACAAAATCAAAGCAAATAGCAGAAGAAACAGTAAAAGATACAGTATTACAAACAGTAATAGAGAACATTCATCATGGTTGGCCAAAAGGTTCCTGTCCAAAATATTTTCACATAAGGTCAGAATTGAGTGTCGCAAGTGGACTATTACTAAAACAGAACAGAATAGTCATTCCACAGGCTCTACGTCAAGACATGCTCAAAAGGATTCATGAGGGACACCTCGGAGTTGAAAAATGCAAAAGGAGAGCAAGAGACACTGTTTATTGGCCTGGCATAAATAAGGACATTGAGAACATGATAGGCAAATGTGAGACATGTCAGAAACACCAAAACAAACAAGCAAAGGAACCAATGATAGTAGCTGACATACCAACAGCAGCATGGCAAAAGGTTGGTATGGACCTTTTTCATTTAAATGGTAAAGACTATCTAATAGTGATTGACTACTATTCTAACTATCCTGAGATGGCGCTGCTCTCAAGCACCACAGCAAGCAGTGTCATAATGCATGTGAAATCCATCTTCGCCAGACATGAAATTCCCAGGATTGCCGTTAGCGACAATGGTCCGTGCTTCAACTGTAAGGAGTGGCAACAGTTTGCAGCACATTATGACTTTCAGCACATCACATCCAGTCCTTTGTATGCTCAGTCAAATGGTAAGGCAGAGAAAGGTGTTCAAGTTCTCAAGCAGCTACTGAAGAAAGCGACAGAAAGCAAGTCTGATCCTTATCTCGCCCTGCTGAGCTACCGAGCCTCACCTTTAGACTGTGGTTCTTCACCTGCTGAACTACTAATGGGTCGCAAGTTGCGCACCACGCTACCCTGCTGTGCAAAAGAACAGCAAAGTGAGGAACTGAGACAGAGACTTCAACTGTTAAAGCTGAAACAGAAATCATACTATGACAAGTCATCCAAAACTCTAAAACCATTGACAAGGGATGATGTTGTCAGGATTGAGGATCCAGATGCATGGAACAGGAAAGCTACAGTTCTTGAGGAAGTAGGACCAAGGTCATACACTGTTAGAACTGAGGAAGGACAGATTCTCAGGAGGAACCGCCGTTCCCTCCTAAAAACACAAGAGACTATTCAAGGCCAGATTGATGACAATGCCGCAACTGCATCTTGTCATTCACCGCCAGAACAATCTCATGAAGACACATCAGACTTACCCGTGTTGAGAAGATCCACACGTGAAGTAAAAGAGCCTGATAGACTTAATCTTTGGTACAATGTAAAGCTTTGAAAATGTGTTGACTGTTTTGAAAATGTTTATGTTTATAGAGCACTAACAAAAGTGTTACTGATATTATCTTTATTGTTTTCTTGAAAGTTGATTGATATTGATTTTGTTAAACCTCAAAGAAAGGGGGATGTAATGATCAATAACATGTCATTCTATAGTGGACACTAGGTGGAGCCGTAGAGCTGTGTAGAGCTGTATATAAGACTACACTACCCAGCTGTATATATATTAACACTACATTACCCATGAGGCACTAGGCTACCCACAAGGCAACAGTCAAGATGGAAGCCTCTACAGATACTGTACCAGTCCACATGTGCTCAATAAAGTAACTAGCAAAAGCTAGCTGTGTTCATAATAAGAATGTTTATTTATTAATGAACATAAGAGCTTCCATACTGTGTCATACGCCGCTGACGGGTCCATGAGTGCTACGGCGGTCTTGAGCTGGCGCTGGAAGCCTGCTTCGATGTGCGTTGTTAAAGCTACCACTTCGTCGCAGCAGTTACGGCCGCTCCGGAAGCCTGCTTGCTGCTTAGGAATGGTTGACTCGATGATGGGGGCTAGTCTGTGGAGTAGTAGCTTCTCCAGCACTTTATAACAAGTGTAAGGAGATCAGCTGGTCTGAATAATTTTCTAAACTTGGTTTCTTTCTCAGAGTTGCCAATATTGCATTGTAAATTCCTGGAATGTTTTTTCTTACAGAAGCTTATTCCTGTGCTAGGAGCCTTTAAACCCAACTCATATATCTGTGCTCTACTTCCCCCACTCTTATTCACTATTCTGTGTTCTTCCCCCCGCCCCAGAGTTCTATCTGTACTTTACTTGATTGGCCCTGCACCGCTCTGTTCTGTAGGGCTCAACTGTGCTATACAGCCTGTCATCCCCCAACTATATTCTGCTTTCGGCCTCTCTGGCTGTGTTTATGTTTTAAAGAGCGATTCATCAAAATAGGTTACATTTTAAATCCAAAGGAGTTAGCCTTGACATTTTTATGATATACTGTATAAAAATAATGCAACACCTAGAATATCCAACATGTAGTATATCTTGAAACAACTCTAACCTTAAGATTGGAGACCTATATTCTCTGGTGCCACCATCTTCAGCTGTTTCATCAATGACCTTCCCTCCATCATAAGGTCAGAAGTGGGGATGTTCGCTGATGATTGCACACTGTTCAGCACCATTCAAGACGCAGTCCGTGTCCATATGCAGCAAGACCTGGACAACATTCAGACTTGGGCTGACAAGTGGCAAGTAACATTCGCACCACACAAGTGCCAGGCAATGACCATCTCCAACAAGCGAGACTCTAACCATCTCCCCTTGACATTCAATGGCATTACCATCGCTGAATCCCCCACTATCAACATCCTGGGGGTTACCATTGATCAGAAACTGAACTGGACCAGCCATATAAATACTGTGGCTACAAGAGCAGGCCAGAGGCTGGGAATTCTGCGGCGAGTGTCTCACCTCCTGACTCCCCAAAGCCTTTCCACCATCTACAAGGCACAAGTCAGGAGTGTGATGGAATACTCTCCACTTGCCTGGATGAGTGCAGCTCCAACAACACTCAAGAAGCTCGACACCATTCAGGATAAAGCAGCCCGCTTGATTGGCACTCCATCCACCACCTTCAACATTCACTCCCTCCACCACCGGCGCACTGTGGCTGCAGTGTGTACCATCTACAAGATGCACTGCAGCAACTCGCCAAAGCTCCTTCAACAGCACCTTCCAAACCCGCAACCTCTTCCACTTAGAAGGACAAGGGCAGCAGACGCATGGGAACATCACCACCTACAAGTTCCCCTCCAAGCCACACACCATCCTGACTTGGACCTGTATCGCCATTCCTTCACTGTTGCTGGGCCAAAATCCTGGAACTCCCTTCCTAACAGCATTGTGGGTGTACCTACACCATATGGACTGCAGCGGTTCAAGAAGGCGGCTCACCACCATCTTCTCAAGGGCAATTAGGGATGGGCACTAAATGCAGGCCTAGCCAGCGACGCCCACATCCCATCAATGAATAAAAAAAACTGGACTGATGCGCTGCAAGCATTGCACTCACTGGAAATAGGAACAGCTGACCCTACCAAGCCTTCTGGGTTTGGCCCAAATTAGATATGCAGAATGAGCTTCTGGCCTAGGTTGCACCTTTTACAGAAATTAGCCAAAGGGAGAGGGGGTGGATTATCTAACACAGTTGTAGTTTTTAAAAGGGCTGCAGGCAAATGAAAGTAAATGAACATATATGATTAAAAACATTGGCTGCCTGTCAGAAGGTTGTGTAGACCAAAAGAGAAGGTTAGCAAACTATCAGTGGATGGCAAAACAAATGTGGACACAAGAAACTGAGGGCTGGATTTTACCAGTCCTGAGGAGGCGGGGTTGGAGGCGAGACTGCTGGGAAAATCAAAAAGAATGGGAGCGGGTCCTGAACCCGCTCCCAACCTGCCTCCAACCAATCTTCCCAGGAATAAAAACAGAAAATGCTGGAGAAACTCAGCAGGTCAGGCAGCATCTGTGAAGAGAGAAACAGAGTTAACGTTTCAGGTCGATGCAATGTGACACTGGTGAGTATCAGAGGTAAGGAAATGTTGGGAAAGTAATTTTTAATGTGTTTAGATTTTTCTGTAGGTGACAAGCTTTGAAATGTTTGTGTGGCCTCACCTCATTGGGACAAGTGACAGATCGCTTCTGTACCCTCACCTGCAGTGGCTATCTGTTTTATCCTAAGGAGAGAGTCATTGGAGTGCCTGGGTACAAGGGCTCACCTTTGTACAGTGATTGTCAGTGTTTGACAGCACCTCAATGCTGTCAAACGCCTCAATGCTGTCAAACACTGTCAAATCATTTGTCAAACATTTATGGTTCATGTGCCTTTAAGAAAACTGGCAGATGAAACGTCATCTACTGACGACATCTGACACCGGCTTTCCCTTAATTGGCCAGCAAGCCCGCAGGGCGGGCTTAAGAAGGCCAATCAGGGAAAAATAGAGTCTGTGCGTTGCACGTCAATGGGGGCAGGACTAGAACCCGGAAGGCAGCAGTCCCGCCCCCAACTCATCTTGGTAAGTGATGGAATAACACAGCACCTGAATCTCCTGTTTTATGTATAAGGTGGAGGTGCTGCTACATGAGGTGGAAGTAAGGAGGGTTGCCTGGTTTAGCACTCCAGGTCACCCTCCCAGAAGGTCATCAGTATAGAACC
Organism: Somniosus microcephalus; assembly: GCF_052327205.1. NCBI lineage: Eukaryota > Metazoa > Chordata > Chondrichthyes > Squaliformes > Somniosidae > Somniosus > Somniosus microcephalus. Next base: position 119,085,309 of record NC_140995.1, read on the forward strand.
AGCAGAAGCTAGGAACAGATACCGAAGATGACAGACCATAAGAAAGCTTTCACGATATGAATACACAAATGTATCATATTAGGTAAATGTTTCAACTATGAATGCAACAAAATGTTGTCTGTCATTCTTTTGCATATTTACTGCTGACCCATGCCAAGTCCTCAGAAAACTTAAGGGCCTATAAATTTGGCTATTCAAATAAGGGGCCTAACGTCTGTTTGAGGCCCCCCCTACCACAAGATTGGTTTGCCCTGTGTAAGACCAGACCTTGGGACCACCTGCAACAAAAAAGGTAAGTGTTTGAAATTTACTGTACTTACCTGAATGAGGAGCTGGGAGGAGGAGTACTCTTCCCGACTCCACATTTCAAGAATATGGGCCACTGCTTCCCCCTCCCCTCTTGATTGATACCCTCCCCGCCCCTCGGACCCAGTCTCCTTGCCCCCATTTCCCGTCCAGCCTCCAATCTCATGCCCAGCCTCTGATCTCCACCCCCGCCTATCACCCTACACCCAGCCTCTGATCTCCACACCCGCCGCATCACCCTACACCAAGCCTCTGATCTCCACCCCCTGCCTCCTATCACCCTACACCCAGCCTCTGATCTCCACACCCGGCCCCTATCACCCTACACCAAGCCTCTGATCTCCACACCCGGCCCCTATCACCCTACACCAAGCCTCTGATCTCCACACACACCCCCTATCACCCTACACCAAGCCACTGATCTCCACCCCCTGCCTCCTATCACCCTACACCAAGCCACTGATCTCCACCCCCTGCCTCCTATCACCCTACACCCAGCCTCTGATCTCCACACACGCCCCCTATCACCCTACACCCAGCCACTGATCTCCACCCCCTGCCTCCTATCACCCTACACCCAGCCTCTGATCTCCACCCCCAGCCTCCTATCACCCTACACCCAGCCTCTGATCTCCACACCCGGCCCCTATCACCCTACACCCAGCCTCTGATCTCCACCCCCTGCCTCCTATCACCCTACACCCAGCCTCTGATCTCCAGCCCCCTGCCTCCTATCACCCTACACCAAGCCTCTGATCTACCCCCCCCACCTGCTTCTATCACCCTACACCAAGGGCAGGATTTTCATTGGGCCGTGGAGTCGGGATTGAAGCGTGCGGGGGGTTAAAATCCCGAAATCAGGGGTCCCGATCCCATCCTGCACCCAAACCTGCCTCCATGCCAGTTTCAAAGGAGGCGGGTACCTGCCCCGCACTGGGACCCACCTACCCAAGGCGGGAAGGGATTAGTGCCAATTACCTGCCTGTTAACAGGTAGTTAACAGGCAGTTTTTAGCCTAATCACTGTTTTTAAGGTTGAAGTGTGGGATTCCCGACGGCTCCAAACCATACCAAGTTAGAGGAGGCGGGCCATCGGGTTGAAGGACTTGGAGGGGTCGAGATGTCGGTGTTCAGGTGAGTGATGTGTGCATGAGTGCAAAGGTAAGTGTGTTTGGTTTGTCTAAAGTGATTAAATAAGTTTTACATACCTTTTCTGCCTTCCTTCCTTCAGGCCTCGGGAGTCCCTCATCTCACCGGCACAAAAAGCAGAATGGCTGCGAACTGTCAAAAGTGACAGCCTTCAGCTTACTGTGCAGGAGAGATTTCTAACTGAGTCTGTGTAGAAGGACTCAGGTTAGAAGTAAGACTGTCAGTGTTTGACAGCTTCAAACAGCTGTGAAACACTGATATTTCATCTGTCAAAACCTCTTGACAGATGAAATTTCAGTCTGTGGCGTCACCTGTTGCCTGGTGGCCCTTAATTGGCCTGCTGAGCCCACCCAGCGGGCTCAACAAGGTCAATCAAGTTAAAATCACGTGGATTGGCCGCATCTCGATGGAGGCGGGACTACAATCCCGAAAGCTGTAGACCCGGCTCCAACCCGACTCCTGAATGAAAATCCTGCCCCAAGCCTCTGATCTTCACCCCCTGCCTCCTATCACCCTACACCCAGCCTCTGATCTCCAGCCCCCACCTCCTATCACCCTACACCCAGCCTCTGATCTCCACCCCCCGCCTCCTATCACCCTACATCCAGCCTCTGATCTCCACCCCCTGCCTCCTATCACCCTACACCCAGCCTCTGATCTCCAGCCCCCACCTCCTATCACCCTACACCCAGCCTCTGATCTCCACCCCCCGCCTCCTATCACCCTACATCCAGCCTCTGATCTCCACCCCCTGCCTCCTATCACCCTACACCCAGCCTCTGATCTCCACCCCCCGCCTCCTATCACCCTACACCCAGCCTCTGATCTCCACCCCCCGCCTCCTATCACCCAACACCCAGCCTCTGGTCTCCACCCCCCTGCCTCCTATCACCCTACACCCAGCCTCTGATCTCCAAACCCGGCCCCTAACACCCTACACCCAGCCTCTGATCTCCAACCCCCGCCTCCTATCACCCTACACCCAGCCTCTGATCTCCACCCCCTGCCTCCAATCACCCTACACCCAGCCTCTGATCTCCATCCCCCGCCTCCTATCACCCTACACCAAGCCTCTGATCTCCACCCCCTGCCTCCAATCACCCTACACCCAGCCTCTGATCTCCAACCCCTGCCTCCTATCACCCTACACACAGCCTCTGATCTCCACACCCGGCCCCTATCACCCTACACCCAGCCTCTGATCTCCATACCCGGCCCCTATCACCCTACACCCAGCCTCTGATCTCCACAACCGGCCCCTATCACCCTACACCCAGCCTCTGATCTCCACCCTCTGCCTCCTATCACCCTACACCCAGCCTCTGATCTCCACCCCCCGCCTCCTATCACCCTACACCCAGCCTCTGATCTCCACCCTCGCCTCCTATCACCCAACACCCAGCCTCTGGTCTCCACCCCCCTGCCTCCTATCACCCTACACCCAGCCTCTGATCTCCACACCCGCCTCCTATCACCCTACACCCAGCCTCTGATCTCCAAACCCGGCCCCTAACACCCTACACCCAGCCTCTGATCTCCAACCCCCGCCTCCTATCACCCTACACCTAGCCTCTGATCTCCATCCCCTGCCTCCTATCACCCTACACCCAGCCTCTGATCTCCACCCCCCTGCCTCCTATCACCCTACACCCAGCCTCTGATCTCCACACCCGGCCCCTAACACCCTACACCCAGCCTCTGATCTCCACCCCCTCGCCTCCTATCACCCTACACCCAGCCTCTGGTCTCCAAACCCGGTGTGGTAAACCACTGTTATAGTTATCACTGTATATTGTTCTCACTGTTCTCACTGTCACATCACTACACGAGGTCGCCTCTTGTCGCACTGTTATACCTGGGCTGACCACCTCCGACTCCGCCCATTACCTGCCCAGGTATAAAGGTAGCTGACTGGCTAGTATTCCTCCCTGTTGGATCGGATCACCCACGAGGGTGGGCTCTGTTATTTAGCTAATAAAAACCTTCAGTTACGTTCTTAACTCGTCGCCTTTTATTGGACTAATTGATAGGCATATCACCCGGCCCCTAACACCCTACACCCAGCCTCTGGTCTCCACCCCACGCCTCCTATCACCCTACACCCAGCCTCTGATCGCCACCCCTCGCCTCCTATCACCCTACACCCAGCCTCTGATCTCCATCCCCCGCCTCCTATCCCCCTACACCCAGCCTCTGATCTCCACCCCCTGCCTCCTATCACCCTACACCCAGCCTCTGATCTCCACCCCCTGCCTCCTATCACCCTACACCCAGCCTCTGATCTCCACCCCCCTGCCTCCTATCACCCTACACCAAGCCTCTGATCTCCACCCCCTGCCTCCTATCACCCAACACCCAGCCTCTGATCTCCACCCCCCTGCCTCCTATCACCCTACACCCAGCCTCTGATCTCCATCCCCTGCCTCCTAACACCCTACACCAAGCCTCTGATCTCCACACCCGCCTCCTATCACCCTACACCCAGCCTCTGATCTCCACACCCGGCCCCTATCACCCTACACCAAGCCTCTGATCTCCACCCCCTGCCTCCTATCACCCTACACCCAGCCTCTGGTCTCCACACCCGCCTCCTATCACCCTATACCCAGTCTCTGATCTCCACACCCGCCTCCTATCACCCAACACCCAGCCTCTGATCTCCACCCCCTGCCTCCTATCACCCTACATCCAGCCTCTGATCTCCACCCCCTGCCTCCTATCACCCTACACCCAGCCTCTGATCTCCACCCCCCGCCTCCTATCACCCTACATCCAGCCTCTGATCTCCACCCCCTGCCTCCTATCACCCTACACCCAGCCTCTGATCTCCACCCCCTGCCTCCTATCACCCTACACCCAGCCTCTGATCTCCACCCCCCGCCTCCTATCACCCTACACCAAGCCTCTGATCTCCAGCCCCTGCCTCCTATCACCCTACACCCAGCCTCTGATCTCCACCCCCCGCCTCCTATCACCCTACATCCAGCCTCTGATCTCCACCCCCTGCCTCCTATCACCCTACATCCAGCCTCTGATCTCCACCCCCCGCCTCCTATCACCCTACACCCAGCCTCTGATCTCCACCCCCTCGCCTCCTATCACCCTACACCCAGCCTCTGATCTCCACCCCCCTGCCTCCTAACACCCTACACCCAGCCTCTGATCTCCACCCCCCGCCTCCTATCACCCTACACCCAGCCTCTGATCTCCACCCCCTCGCCTCCTATCACCCTACACCCAGCCTCTGATCTCCACCCCCCTGCCTCCTAACACCCTACACCCAGCCTCTGATCTCCACCCCCCTGCCTCCTAACACCCTACACCCAGCCTCTGATCTCCACCCCCCGCCTCCTATCACCCTACACCCAGCCTCTGATCTCCACCCCCCTGCCTCCTAACACCCTACACCCAGCCTCTGATCTCCACCCCCCGCCTCCTATCACCCTACACCCAGCCTCTGATCTCCACCCCATCGCCTCCTATCACCCTACACCCAGCCTCTGATCTCCACCCCCCTGCCTCCTAACACCCTACACCCAACCTCTGATCTCCACCCCCCGCCTCCTATCACCCTACACCCAGCCTCTGATCTCCACCCCCCTGCCTCCTAACACCCTACACCCAACCTCTGATCTCCACCCCCCTGCCTCCTATCCCCCTACATCCAGCCTCTGATCTCCACCCCCTCGCCTCCTATCACCCTACACCCAGCCTCTGATCTCCACCCCCTCGCCTCCTATCACCCTACACCCAGCCTCTGATCTCCACCCCCCTGCCTCCTAACACCCTATACCAAGCCTCTGATCTCCACCCCCTGCCTCCTATCACCCTACACCCAGCCTCTGATCTCCACCCCCTGCCTCCTAACACCCTACACCCAGCCTCTGATCTCCACCCCCTCGCCTCCTATCACCCTACACCCAGCCTCTGATCTCCACCCCCTCGCCTCCTATCACCCTACACTCAGCCTCTGATCTCCACCCCCCTGCCTCCTATCACCCTACACCCAGCCTCTGATCTCCACCCCCCTGCCTCCTATCACCCTACACCCAGCCTCTGATCTCCATCCCCCGCCTCCTATCACCCTACACCGAGCCTCTGATCTCCACCCCCCTCGCCTCCTAACACCCTATACCAAGCCTCTGATCTCCACCCTCTGCCTCCTATCACCCTACACCCAGCCTCTGATCTCCACCCCCTCGCCTCCTATCACCCTACACCCAGCCTCTGATCTCCACCCCCTCGCCTCCTATCACCCTACACCCAGCCTCTGATCTCCACCCCCCTCGCCTCCTAACACCCTACACCCAGCCTCTGATCTCCACCCCCTCGCCTCCTATCACCCTACACCCAGCCTCTGATCTCCACCCCCTCGCCTCCTATCACCCTACACCCAGCCTCTGATCTCCACCCCCCTCGCCTCCTATCACCCTACACCGAGCCTCTGATCTCCACCCCCCTCGCCTCCTAACACCCTATACCAAGCCTCTGATCTCCACCCTCTGCCTCCTATCACCTTACACCCAGCCTCTGATCTCCACCTCCCGACCTCTGATCTCACTCCTGGCTACCTATCTCCCAACCCCTGACTTAACTTATCTGAGGGCCACTACGATGTCAGCAGTGGCCCGATCTTAGTTTCCTCTTCGCCTGCTGCCTGTTCGCGCCAATCCGGCTCCATCGAAATAAGGTCCGCAGCTGAATATGGTGGGCACCTCGGGCCTCATCATTCAGGCACAGGGAATGTTCATTATTGTGTTGTTACATTGTATTTTTTTCATATATAAAATTTATTTTCAAATAAATCTGTAAACTCTTAACTGATTTTTATTTTTATATATGATCAGTTGCAACATGGGACAGGTCCTGGTTAATGCTCAGGCTTCCAGTGATATAGAAATTAAGAAAGTATGAAACCAGAAAAGACCCACTGCTTTCAAAACAAATTAAAAATGTAAACCAATTAATTAAAAAATAGTTTATGAAAATATAAGAGTTCTTGTAAGAAGTTACCTCCATTTTGAAAATAACCGTAAACCTACTATTGCCACTCATTTATGCAAACCTTCCAACTTAGACTCTTTCAGGATGACACTTATTTATGAACCATCACCTGCTATTTAATGTACATAAATGTATTGCTTAGTTTATTGGTATGTTAAGTATTATACAGAATAATTGAAAGGTTTGTAACAGCTCACATATTCCAGGGGCCTAAAGCAGCCCCTAAATTCCCCAGCCAATTTCACTATATTTCATTCATTTGATAGTTGGCTAAGTCTTTATCATCATAAAATTCTCCTCAGATTGCAAGATCTACTCATGCAACGTGTCGAATCCATACTTTGAAAATGGAGATTATTGCCTTGAAGGATCTTGAACACATAGTCAGAAACAGAACATCATCTTAGCATGAACAACTGGTGTGAAGAGAAACATTAGATTTGCAGCACTGACAGCAGTGACTTTAAGTTTTTTGTAACATTCCTCCACTCAAAACAGAATACTCAAACACTGTGGTGCTATGTTTTGCTTTCACCAGGGGGCACTCCAACCTTTGTGGTACTGGGGAAGGTGACTAATAATGATGGCTTGCATTTGCTAGTTTGTACTTAATGGGAATTTCCATACCATATTCATGACAGCTAATCACTCAGTCGACCTCCTGTGATATACTGCATCTGTTTACTTAATGCAATCTAATCAATCAGTGTTTGAACTGTCCCATTGATGTACAGTTGTACAAATACAAAATTTAAAAGCGCCTCCATCCCCGCTGTAATCAGTTAACTTAGCACAGTGCAGGTATGGAACCTTTCTGATCTACATGGCTCCATACTACATATAGTTCCATTATCTACAATTTGGTACTTCTGTAGTTTCAAAAATGAATCAGAAAAGGACACAAAGAAATGCCATGAATTAAAATAGAATCATGATGGAAGAAAAATTAAAATTAGATAAAATCAAAGAGTTGGTAATGAAAGAAGATGCCTGCAAAAATGTACTCTCAATGGAATGACCACCTTTTGTCTTCCACAGGTTATGCTATTAAACTAACATCTAATGCTGAAAAATAATCTTTTACATACTGGCTACTCCATTGATATTTTACAAGAGCAGAGGCAGTCCCCTGGCACCTGCCTTGGGTCTCATCAGCAATTGTGCCTGCTGGTCAATTTGAAGATCAGCATACATTTCATTGCTGCTTGCTGATAGGGAAACATCATTCACTGTGTGCAGCAATACCTGCTGAGCTGTGCTGATATTTAACTGAGTACATGGCACAACATCTCCTCGTATTGGCTTAGGAAGAGAATAGCAGCTTTCTTTTGACATCCCCTGGTCGGTACATGTGATTATCCTCCTGGAAAGAAGATCTTACCCAAGCCAATAAGGGAAACCACTGAGTGGAATTGAGAAAGTTATATGACAGACTGAACTGTACTACTTTCCTGAATCTCCTAGCAGATGCTATTGGCAGTGGACCAGAAGCAGGTCACTTGATGTTTTATTTAGGAATAAGCATAGTGCAGGGGGTGCTTAAAATATTTAGAAACAGAGAAAGAAAAAATATATACAGAACGTAAATTCTGATTTGTAGAAGAATCCGTTTATGGTAAATATCATAATAATACATTTGTTGTTGTCTAGGCAATGCACAAGGGGGTGGGGAGAAGAGGGGACATGAGTGGTCTGTCTTGATGGGCTCCACTCCCAAACGTGTAAACCCAGGCATGCATGATGGATTTACTCTGCACCATTAGCTACTGGGCTATTCTAGAGATGACAGACATTTCCTTCTGGTCTATTTTACCATGAGAATGTAAGTTATCCATCATATTGAAGATGTTTATCTCAAAGTATGACGCATCTACTGTTTTAAAAGAGATGGCTCTTAAGTTGAATTAAAGTAAACTTTTGTTATTTTAAAAATGAAGCTATCCAAAAATACAATGGCAATGTGCAATGAAGTGGCAAAGGACAATGAAGCATAATTCTCTTCTTCTTCTTAAGCAGTCCCTCGGAACCGAGGATGACTTGCTTCCACATTAAAAATGAGTTCGCAGGTGACTGATGAGTCCAATGCGGGACCTACAGTCACTGTCACAGGTGGGGCAGGCAGTGGTTGAAGGGGCGGGTGGGTGGGGAGCTTGGGTTGACGTGCGCTCCTTGCGCTTGGCTTCTGTTTGCTCCTGGTGAAGAGACTCGAGGTGTTCGGTGCCTTCCCGGATGCTCCTCCTCCACTTTGTGCGGTCCTGGGCCAGGGATTCCCAGGTGTCGGTGGGGATGTTACACTTCTTCAAGGAGGCTTTGAGGGTGTCCTTGAAGCATTTCCTCTGTCCACCTGGGGCTCTCTTATCGTGCTGGAGCTCCGAGTAGAGCACTTGTTTCGGGAGTCTTGTATCGGGCATGCGGACAATGTGACCCATCCATCGGAGCTGCTTGAGCGTGGTCAAAGCTTCGATGCTGGGGATGTTGGCCTGAGCAAGAACACTGATGTTGGTACACCTATCCTGCCAATGGATTAGCAGGATCTTGCGGAGGCAGCGTTGGTGGTACCTCTCCAGTGCTTTGAGGTGCCTGCTGTACATGGTCCTCTGAGACATTCTAGAGTGCTTGGAAATACATTAAAGTGCCAGCAGTTACCTAATGGGATCATTTGAAAGGTAGATTCAAAAGAACTAGGTAAATGGAAACCTGATATGTGATACCTGTAGCAATTAAACGTTCCATGTTGGTAATCAGTATGCGGAATAATTCTCAATCTAATGGGCATGACAAATCGATAGTAATTTTTGTATTTAATTGGATTCCAAACTGAGAAATGCACATGCGCACGAAAACAGCAAACCCAGTTAATCTTTGGGATTTTGGGCTGTTCTTTACCCATTTGATTTCAAAATGGTTGCATAAAACATCATGGGCTAGAAATTGACTTTGGGGCGGCCAGCTCGCTTGCGCCCAGAAATTACCGCTGCGCGCGGAGCCACTTGCGCCCGCCGGAAATTCAGTTTCAGCGCCCCAAGTCGAAGCCGGCCGCAAATCAAGGGTTTTGGCGCCCCCGCTTGGGGCGCTGAAACTGAATATCGGCGCGCTAAGTGCCGCAGCGCCACCTGCTGCGGAGCGGCAGGCTGCGGTACTGCAGGCCTTCCTCCCTCTCTTAAGGGGGAGGTGCCTGCAACAGCGCGATCGCCGCTCGCTAGTGCCGGCAAATGAGCCCGGCACCACGGAGAAGTGCCGGGCTCCCGGAAAACAGCCGGCAATGCCGCGGGGGGGGGGCGTGGAGGAGGCCAGGGAAGGAGGTGCGGGCAGGCGGCCGCCGAAAAAGCGGCCGGCCGCACATCCGCCTTAACTCGCCCCACTACCGCATCAGGTAGGCCCGTTTTCTGGTCGCTGTTTGCGGCTGCTGTGGAAGAGGCGGCCGCAACTCAATATGGCGGTCGGGCCGGTAGCGGGGCGGTAGCGGGGCACTGCGCACACCGATGACGTCATCGGTGGCGGCGCAGCGCTACTGGCTAATGCCGCCATTACCGCACCGCTGAATATCAGGGGAAGTTTAGCAAGTGGCGCAAAAGCCCTCTTTGGGCGAAAACTGGGCGCAAAGCCAACCGAATTTCTAGGCCCATATATTTGAATTGACTTCTGAAATTTTCTCTGCAGCTTCCAAAGAAAATTCTAACCATTCTGCATAAAGACTCAGTCAGACTTCTGTTACTTTAAATAGGTTTAATACAACTACCTATTTACATTATTAAGGCTTACCTAAAGCAAACCAATGCAGGCATCTAGAGACATTCATCTCCCAACCTCCACTTTACAAATACTTTTACCTCCTCAGTTTGCATTGAGGTCATGGCTACTTTTTAAAGTAGCACCTAATACTACATCCCTTTTTATGAGTTTACTGAAAAACAGTTCCTCTAAAGGTCCATTCTAAATGATAGTTTCAAAAATCATCTGGATCTTGCACAATATCCAGTTTCTACTAGCTTATCAAATTCAGTGCCTCATTCTTAAGTAATCTGTGACTGAATTACAAGTGTTTGGTGGCTGGCTGATTCCTTTTGTTCATTATAGGTAGATTCATCTTCATGATTATTTTCCTGTGGTGAATTTGATATGAGATGACTCCTGTTTAGCCGGAGTCCCATCTGGTGTTTTTGCTCTTGTGAGGATTGTACTCCTGGAATGTGCCTTAAATCTAGATGTGATTGTCTGATTTAACCCTAAATTGTAAAAAATTGTTTCACTTTGAGTTTTCTGTTTTTCTGCCTCCATTTCCAAATACGATCACTTAAATTACACAAACTTAAGGTAGACAAATCACTGGGAGCCTGAGGTTTACATTTGAAGATTGTAAAGGAAGCTAGGGAAGAAATAATGGAGGCTGCAACTACAATTTTCCAAAATTCTGTGTTAGGAAAGATTTCTGAGGAATTGTACCAAAAGATGAAGGGTGGCAAATGGGACTTCCCACTTCAAAAAAGGAAATGGGGTAAACCAGGAAATTATAGGCCAGTTAATCTTTTCTCAGTTGTTGATAAACTATTATAATCTACAGTATGGGATGACATTACTAAGCATTTGGAGAAACATGAGTTAATCAGAGATAGTCAGAATAGATTTCTAAAAGTCAGGCTATGCTTCACCAACCTTATTGAATTCTTGGAGGAGTAACAAATAGGATAAATAACGGAACTGTTCAGCAGTTCAATGTACAAAACTATGAAATAATACATTTTGTAAGTAAGGATAGAGAAAGGAAATACAAGAGTTTGGAGTTATACAGTGCCTTTAACATTAAGAAAGATCCAAGACATGTAATAAATTAGAACAAGGAAACAGACACTGAGCCAAGAAGGAACAGATTGTGAAGAGTGACCGAAAGTTGGGTTGAAGAGATGGGCTTTCAGAAGTTTTTAAAGCTGGAGAGAAAGGTAGAGAAGTTTAGGGTGGGAGTTCCAGAACGTAGGACTGAAGCAGTTGAAGGCTCTGCCATCAAAGGGAGGGGCGATGCATGATAAGCCAGCGTCAGAGGAATAGAGTGTTTATGAAGGGATATAGGGCTGGAGAAGATCACAGAGATCTGTTGGGCGAGGTCATGGAGGGATTTATAGATGAGGATGAGGATTTTAAATACAATGCGTTAGGGATGGAGACCCAGTGTAGAGAACAGGGGTGATGGGCAAAAGAAACAGTGCAGGAGGATACGTGCGGCAGAATTTTGGAAAAATTGGTGTTTATGGAGGGTGGAGGAGAACATTGGAATAGTCAAGTCTGGAGATGACAAAGGTATGTATAAGGGTTTCAGCAGCTTAAATAATAACAATTTTAATGGATTGGTGGAGCAAATACACAGGTCATTAAAGTTGATAGCACAAGTAGATAAGGCAATAAAAAGACAAACAGAATGCTTGGTTTTGTACCTAGAGGCAAAGAATAGAAAAAAAGTATTGAACTAATACAAGACCTTAGTTAGGCCATAGCTGGAATATTGGGCACCTAATTGTGTAGGAAAGATATAAAAGCAATGGAAAAGGTGCATTGTTGACTAATTAGGATATTACCAGGGATGAGAGGTTACAGTAATGAAGAGAGACTTTCAATGGAGCTGAAAAATTAAGGGATAACTGTACACAATATTCCAGTTGTGGCCTAACTAAGTTCAATATTATCTTTTTTTTCTATTCTTTGCCGCTAGGTGCAAAACCAAGGATTCTGTTTGTCTTTATATGGCCTTATCTATTTGTGCTGTCAACTTCAATGACCTGTGTATTTGCTCCTCCAATCCATTATTTACAAAAATTATTTAAGCTGTCATCTCCAGACTTGACTATTGGTTTTGATAAGGTAAATAGTGACAGTTTGTTTCAACTACTTATCAAGACAGTAACGAGAGGGCTCATATTTAAGATAATCACACAAAAAAATAAAGGGGAGATTGGGAAAAAATCTCTACACAGAAGTAGTTAGAATGCAAAATATGTGCCTCAAACTATTATTGATACAGAGTCAATAAATTCTTTTAAAAAGAGAATTGGAAAAGAGGAATAATAAAGATATCGGGGACTAGTGGCTAATATGAAGACAACATAAGCACAGACTTGATGGTCCAAATGGCCTATATCTGCAACATTCTATGATTCTATGGGAGAAAAATTCAGTATCGCCCCGTTTGGGGCGCCATTATCGGCCGTGCGCAAAGTTTAGCGCCTGGCGCAAATTATTGCCTCCAACGGAAAACTTGGCTTTTATCACCCCTGGAGGTCTTTGGAGCGCTAAATCAGGCGCTTCACACCTGTCTTAAGGCGCAAAGGCCGAGGAGCGAGGCGCTATCTCAGAGCGCTGGCAAAGCTCATGTGATGTCAGTCAGCAATGGAACACAGACACACTGGCGGCGGCCAGTTCTTAAAGGGGAGTTCTGATGAATGGTCATCGACCTGAAATGTTAACTCTGTTTCTCTCTTCACAGATGCTGCTTGACCTGCTGAGTTTCTCCAGCATTTTCTGTTTTTATCTTAAAGGGGAGGGTTGATTTTGCTCTCCATCCACACCCTGCTCATTGCAGCCTTGAATCTCGGCCTGGAGAGACCTGTACATCAAATCTGCTGGAAAGAACAATGGAGAGACCCAGGGAAGAGCTCAGAGTGCAGCCCCCACAGTCTCTTCTAAATCAATACAAGGAAGGGCAAATCAAAATGAACCTGCAAAGTGCTGCTCAGTACCCAAAACTCCTTCACACAGTGTTGAATCTCTCCAGAAGTCTCTCTCTCTCTCTCAGAATGCGTGGTGCAAAAATGTCACCAACAAAAAAGGCAGGAAGCGGTCGCCTTTAAATAGCGCTCCCCCAGTCCCTTTCTGACTGCAAAACGCTCCCCTCAACTTGTCGTTGCTAGCGGCAGGCAGCAAGGCAGGGGGCGCCACTTAGTATCCGGTCCGGGGCACTACCGGGGTGTTGCGCACTCGATTGATGTCATGATCTGCTGGCGCAGGAGATCGTGGTGGTAGTGTTTAGTGCCGCCGCAAAATGTCTAGTTAATTTTGCGAATGGCGCAAACATCGCCGCGCCCAGGCGCTAGTTGCTTTGCGCCCCATTAGCGCCCTCTTAAGGCAGTAACGGGAGGCACAAACAACTGAATTTTTCCCCCTATGACCTGGGATTTTGTTGGTATGAGTAAACTGGTAATGGTTTTCATAACTTCCTACCCATCAATAATTCTACTGGACAATACCCAATTTGCAGCTCTTTGTGGTATAAAAACAAGATATGGATCACCTACTTTGTTCAGTAATTTTTGCCACTATTTGTATCACATGCACTGTTTCCCTAATGCTTTGTTGGAATCTTGGACGGCTTGTAACATGAATAATGCTACAACCATTTACATATTTGCCAAATCAGGTTGCTGAATATAGTGGACTTTTCTCTGATATATGTTCAGGAATGCTTCAGTAAAGTTCTGTAAGGATTGATTTAAAATGTTGAATCACAGGTGCAGTCATATGTGACAACTTCTCAATTTCCATATATCATGAAAAGAACTCTACAACTAATACATTCTTTCCTTTTGCACAGACCATTTTTTACATTCTGCCATAAGTGTTTTAGCATTGCCAAGTTTGACTAGATTTGTCACAGTAATATCAGTTCAAGATCAAATAAACTTTACCATTTGCTAAACCTTAGCCACTACACAGATGTTTTGTGTCTCTCTGTACATTTTAACATTCTCCCTTCTCGACCCGTCTACAGCCTTTGACACAGTTGACCACAAAATTCTGCTCCAATGCTTCTCCAGCGTCGTCCAGCTGAGTGGGACTGCACACGCCTGGTTCCATTCTTATCTAACCAGTCATAGCCAGAGAATCACCTGCAATGGCTTTTCTTCCCACTCCTGCACCGTTACCTCTGGTGTCCCCCAAGGATCTATCCATGGCCCCCTCCTATTTCTCATCTACATGCTACCCCTCGGCACAGTCATCTGAAAACACAGCGTCAGTTTCTACATGTACGCTGACGACACCCAGCTCTACCTCACCTCCACCTCCTATTGACCCCTCCATTGTCTCTAAATCCAGTACTGGATGAGCAGAAATTTCCTCCAACTTAATATTGGGAAGACCAAAGCCATTGTCTTCGGTCCCCACCAGAAACTCTGTTACCTTGCCATCGACTCCATCCCGCTCCCTGGCAATTGTCTGAGGCTGAACCAGAATGTTCGCAAGCTTAGTGTTACATTTGACCCCGAGATGAGCTTCCTACCACATATCCGTGCCATCACTAAGACCGCCGATTTCCACTTTCGTATCATCACCCGACTCCGCCCTTGCCTCAGCTCATTTGCTGCTGAAACCCTCATCTATATCTTACTTACCTCTAGACTTGAGTATTCCAATGCAATCATGGCCAGCCTCCCATGTTCTACCCGCCATAAACTTGAAGTCATCCAAAACTCTGCTGCCCGCGTCCTAACTCACACCAAGTCCTGCTCACACATCTTCCCTGTGCTCGCTGACCTACATTGGCTCCCGGTTATGCAATGCCTCGATTGCATAGCTGGGAGCCTCATCCTTGTTTTCTTATCCCTCCATAGCCATGCCCCTCCCTATCTCTGTAATCCTACAACCCCCCCGAGATCTCTGTGCTCCACAAATTCTGGCATTTTGAACATCCCCAATTTTAATCGCGCCACCATTGGCGGCTGTGCCTTCAGCTGCCAAAGCCCTAAGCTCTGGAATTCCCTCCCTAAACCTCTCTGCCTCTCTACCTCTCTTTCCTCCTTTTAAAACGCTCCTTAAAACCTACCTCTTTGACCAAGCTTTTGGTCATCTGCCCTAATATCTCCTTATGTGACTCGGTGTCAAATTTTGTTTGATAACGTCCTTGGGATGTTTTACTACGTTAAAGGTGCTTATTTATATAGCGCCTCATTGCATCCCAAAGCACTTCACTGTTGTTATGTAGATAAATGTAGCAACCGATTTGTGTGCAGCAAGCTTCCACAACAACGAATGAATAACCAGATAAACTGCTTTTTTGTGGTATTAGTTGATGGATGAATGTTGGTCTGGACACTGGGATAACTCCTTCCTCAAACAGTGCCATGGGAACTTTTGCATCCACCTCCACGTTCTCTATGCTGTATTGAAGTGTCAGTCTCGAATTCACTGCACAATCAACTTTGCGGCCTTCTATCCCGGAGCTGCGCATGCGCAGTATTCAACAGTTGTGGGCCACGCTTTCCTCGACTCCGTAAGGAGAATGTTACTGGGTCTGTTGGTGGCGGGGGGTGGTGGGGAAGAGAGAGGATTGAAAGGGGGGAGAGAGAGAGGAAGGAGAGAGGATTGAAGAGGGAAGAGCGGATCGGAGGGGAGGGGTGAGGAGGTCAGGAACTCGGGGGGAGGGCTGGTAAAGAGCACAGAGAGCACAGTGGGGATGGGGGAAGAGCGTGATCCAGGTCTAAGGGGGTGGGCAATGAGAGTGAGAACCTGATCCAGATGGAAAGACAGATCATGTTCTTCCAACCCCACCCCCTTTACACCTGCACCCTCTCCTCCCCCTAGACCTGGTTGATTTATCGGAAAGCTCGGTGCATGTGTAGAAAGTGACAACATTGGACTGGATGAAATCCGGAAGTCATGACACTGCCACTATTCACTTCATACCCAATAAACCTGTTAACAAACCGTGACTCACACACAATGCCCCATCTATTTGGGGGGGGGGGGTGCGGAAGGTCAGGAACCCGGAGGGTGGAGGAACTTGGACAGGGGGAGAAGGTCAGCAACTCAAGGGGGGGGGGAAGAAAGTCAGGAACTTGGGCAGGGGGAGAAGGTCAGGAACTCGGCAGGGGGAGGTCAGGAACTTGGGCGTGGAGGGGAGGTCAGAAACTTGTGGGGAGGAGGTCAGGAACTTGTGGGGAGGGAAAAGGTCAGAAAATCAGGGGTGGGAGGAAGGTTAGGAACTTGTTGGGTGGGGGGCAGGAAGTTGTTTGGGGGGGGGGGAGAAGGTCTTAACCTGTGAGGGTGAGCCTTGTCTGTTCTATGTGAGATCTGTTCTGTCTGGAGCCTGGCAGTCAGAATGGCTCAAATTACACTTTGCAAAATACTTGATTACTTAGGCAGGCAGGATCTAATAACACATTCCAGATAAACTGCTGGGTGTATCTTGTCCTCCAAGGGGATTAATCAGAAATCAAGTCTTGTCCTCCAAGGTGACCAAACAGAAATCTGGTGTGGGAAATAAACGCAACCTCTAGAATATGTGTTTACATCTGTAGTTGGTTTGAACCCACAATGCTCTAACTCAGAGGGAAGAGTGCTACCAACTGAGCCGTTTCCTGTTTGTCCAAGGTTTTTCATTGCAAAGCATATGGAATGATCAGTCTTTATCCTCTGAAGGGAAATCCTTTGAGGAACTGCTGTAGTCTCACTTTTAATCAGAGCTCACATCAACACATCCGCTGTAATCAGCTCTTCACCTAGTATATGTGAAATGGTATGCGTGTAATTCACTAGTTTCATTTTAAATCTTTGGTTTCTTGCTGGCCGTTTCTCTAAGTTCTTTAAACTAAGCAGTGACAACAAATATTTGTGATCAGTTTCGACATGGAAAATTCTCCCTATGAGGTAATCTGTAAATTGTCCGTTGTAGCTTTTTTCTGTATTTTTTTTATTCGTTCCTGGAATGTGGGCGTCGCTGGCAAGGCCAGCATTTATTGTCCATCCCTAATTACCCTTGAGAAGGTGGTGGTGAGTCACCTTCTTGAATCACTGCAGTCTGTGTGGTGAAGGTACTCCCACAGTGCTGTTAGGGAAGGAGTTCCAGGATTTTGACCCAGTGACGATGAAGGAACAGCAATATATTTCCAAGTCAGGATGGTGTGTGACTTGAAGGGGAACTTGCAGCTGGTGGTGTTCCCATGCGCCTGCTGCCCTCGTCCTTCTAGGTGGAAGAGGTCGCGGGTTTGGGAGTTGCTGCCAATGAAGCCTTGGCAAGTTGCTGCAGTGCATCTTGTAGATGGTACACAATGCAGCCACGGTACACGGTGGTGGAGGGAGTGAATGTTTAAGGTGGTGGATGGGGTGCCAATCAAGCGGGCTGCTTTGTCCTGGATGGTGTCAAGCTTCTTGAGTGTTGTTGGAGCTGCTCTCATCCAGGTAAGTGGAGAGTATTCCATCACACTCCTGCCTTGTACCTTGTAGATGGTGGAAAGGCTTTGGGGAGTCAGGAGGTGAGACACTCGCTGCAGAATACCCAGCCTCTGACCTGCTCTTGTTGCCACAGTATTTATGTGGCTGGTCCAGTTAAGTTTCTGGTCAATGGTGACCCCTAGGATGTTAATGTTGGGGGATTCGGCGATGGTAATGCCGTTGATTGTCAAGGGGCAGTGGTTAGACTCTCACTTATTGGAGATAGTCATTGCCTGGCACTTGTGTGGTGCAAATATTACTTGCCACTTATCAGCCAAAGCCTGAATGTCGTCCAGGTCTTGCTGCATGCGGGCATGGACTGCTTCATTATCTGAGGAGTTGTGAATGGAACTGAATACTGTGCAATCATCAGCGAACATTCCCACTTCTGATCTTATGATGGAGGGAAGGTCATTGATGAAGTAGCTGAAGATGGTTGGGCCTAGGACACTGTCCTGAGGAACTCCTGCAGTGATGTCCTGAGGCGGAGATGATTGACCTCCAACAACCACAGCCATCTTCGTTTTTGCTAGGTATGACTCCAGCCAGTGGAGAGTCTTTCCCCTGATTCCCATTGACTTCAATTTTACTAGGGCTCCTTGATGCCACACTCAGTCAAATGCTGCCTTGATGTCAAGGGCAGTCGCTCTCCCCTCACCACTGGTATTCAACTCTTTTGTCCATGTTTGGACCAAGGCTGTAATGAAGTCTGGAGCTGAGTGGTCCTGGCGGAACTCAAACTGAGCATTGGTGAACATTTGTGCTATCTCTGATCTTATTTAGTTAACAAAGCTGAAGCATATACAGCTGGAATCCAGTATCCTTTAGTTTGACATCTTCTAATACAATAATGTCACTCTTTGAGCTTCAATATACAAATTCCAGCAGGAAATTATTGATGTACTGAAAAGCCCTTTTTTGGGTTTATCCCATATCCACACACAGTTCTTGCAATTCTGATAGCAAAATACTGCAGATGCTGGAAATCCAAAATAACAACAGAAAATGCTGGAAAAACTCAGCAGGCCAGGCAACATCCGTGGAGAGAAATTAGAGTTGATGTTGCGGGTTGAAACCCTTTTTCAAAACTGGAAAGGAAATAAAATAGATCGAAGGCAGGGCTGCAATAGAACAAAAGAAGTAAAAGAGACATTAAGAGGTATTCAAAACCAGACGAGATGGTAATAGGAGAGTGGAGACAAAAGACGGCTGAGATTAGGTGTGAAGTGTACTGGCAGGATGAGAGAGAGCTGCCATGTGGGAGAGAGAAAAAAAAGGAAAGGGGGGGGGGAAGGGAAGACCCAAAACAAAGGAGTGGAAAAAATATATAAGTAAAAATGTAGTAGGGGCCAAGGTTATGATCTGAAATTGTTGAACTCGATATTGAGTCCGGAAGGCTGCAAAGTGCCTAATCAGAACGTGAGGTGCTGTTCCTCGAGTTTACATTGAGCTTCCGTGGAACAATGCAAGAGGCCAAGGATGGTGAGGTCCGAGTGGGAATGGAGCGGTGAATTAAAATGACAGGCGACCGGAAGCTCGGGGTCACCCTTACGGACTGAACGGAGGTGTTCCGCAAAGCGGTCACCCAATCTGCGTTTGGTCTCCCCAATGTACAGGAGACCGCATCGTGAGCAGCGAATACAGTATACTAGATTGCAAGAAGTACAAGTAAATTGCAGTTTCACCTGGAAGGGGTGTTTGGGGCCCTGGACAGTGGGAAGGGCGGAGGTATAGGGGCAGGTGTTGCATCTCCTGCGCTTGCACGGGAAGCTGCCAGGCGAAGGGGAAGGGCTGTTGGGGGTGATAGAGGAGTGGACTAGGGTGTCTCGGAGGGAGCGGTCCCTACGGAATGCTGAAAGGGGAGGGGGGGAAGATACGTTTGGTGGTGGGATCACTTTGGAGGTAGCGGAAATGGCGGAGGATGATCTGTTGAATGTGGAGGCTGGTGGGGTGAAAGGTGAGGACAAGGGGAACCCTATCGTGGTTCCGGGAGGGAGGGGCAGGGAAGATGCTTCAACAAAAAACTTTTTTTCTTCCTTTCCGATGTCAAGGATTGCAAGCTTCATCAACTCTTGGACACCAACGTCCCTCCGGAACCTTCTTCCCCTTCACTTTCCTCTGAACCCCCTTCTCCCAATCTCACCCCCTGCCGCGTTTTCACTATCCCCTCTGACCTTCCACTCTCTGACCCCGAACGATCAGTCCTCAGCAAAGGCCTGAGCTTCATCCCCTTACGCCCCCACCTCAATGAATTTCGAGCTCGGCACGATGTTGAGCTCTTTTTCCGCCGCCTTCGTCTCCGTGCCCACTTCTTTGGCCAGGAGTCTTCCCCCCGCATGACTGACCCTTTCTCCCGCTTGCAGAATTCCCGTTCTACCTGGACCCCTCCCCCTGGCCTCTTACCCTCTCTAGATCTTTTCATCGCTAACTGCCGCCGTGACATCGGCCGTCTCCATTTCTCTGCTCCCCTCACTCACTCCAACCTACCTCCCTCTGAACTTGCAGCACTCCATTCTCTTAGATCCAGCCCTGACATTGTCACTAAACCCGCTGACAAGGGTGGTGCTGTTGTTGTTTGGCGAACTGACCTCTACCTAGTGGAAGCTGAACGCCAACTCTCCGACACCTCCTCCTACCTCCACCTGGACCATGACCCCACTACCGAACATCAAACCACCGTTTCCAAGACTGTCACTGACCTCATCTCCTCTGGAGATCTTCCCCCCGTGGCCACCAACCTCATAGTTCCCCAACCCCGCACAGCCCGCTTCTACCTCCTTCCCAAGATCCACAAACAGGGCTGCCCTGGTAGACCCATCGTTTCAGCCTGTTCTTGCCCCACGGAACATATCTCTTCCTATCTCGACTCTATCTTTTCTCCCCTTGTCCAGTCTCTTCCCACCTACATCCGTGACTCTTCGGATGCCCTCCGCCACTTTAACAGTTTCCAGTTTCCTGGCCCCAACCGCTTCCTTTTCACCATGGACGTACAATCCCTCTACACCTCCATCCCCCACCAGGATGGCCTGAGGGCGCTCCACTTCTTCCTTGAACAGAGGCCCGACCAGTCCCCATCCACCACCACCCTCCTCCACCTGGCTGAACTTGTTCTCACATTGAACAACTTCTCCTTTAACTCCACTCATTTCCTCCAAATCAAAGGTGTTGCTATGGTTACCCACATGGGTCCTAGCTATGCCTGCCTTTTCGTGGGATATGTGGAACACTCTTTGTTCCAGTCCTACTCAGGTCCCCTCCCTCACCTCTTTTTCCGATACATTGATGACTGTATCGGTGCCATTTCCTGCTCTCGCCCCGAACTAGACAATTTCATTCACTTTGCCTCCAATTTCCACCCTTCCCTCACCTTCACATGGTCCATCTCTGACTCTTCCCTTCCCTTCCTCGACTTCTCCGTCTCCATCTCTGGGGATAGGTTATCGACCAATATTCACTACAAGCCCACTGACTCCCACAGCTACCTGGACTACACTTCCTCCCACCCCGCCTCCTGTAAGGACTCTATTCCATTCTCCCACTTTCTCCGTCTCCGCTGTATCTGCTCTGACGATGCCACCTTCCACACTAGTGCTTCCGACATGTCTTCCTTTTTCCGCAACCGAGGATTCCCCTCTACCATGGTTGACACGGCCCTCGACCGTGTCCGTTCTATCTCCCGCACTTCTGCCCTCACCCCTGCCCCTCCCTCCCGGAACCACGATAGGGTTCCCCTTGTCCTCATCTTTCACCCCACCAGCCTCCACATTCAACGGATCATCCTCCGCCATTTCCGCTACCTCCAAAGTGATCCCACCACCAAACGCACCTTCCCCTCCCCTCCCCTTTCAGCACTCCGTAGGGACCGCTCCCTCCGAGACACCCTAGTCCACTCCTCTATCACCCCCAACAGCCCTTCCCCTTCGCCTGGCACCTTCCCGTGCAAGCGCAGGCGATATAACACCTGTCCCTATACCTCCCCCTTTCCCACTGTCCAGGGCCCCAAACACCCCTTCCAGGTGAAACAGCGATTTACTTGTACTTCTTGCAATCTAGTATACTGTATTCGCTGCTCACGATGCGGTCTCCTCTACATTGGGGAGACCAAACGCAGATTGGGTGACCGCTTTGCGGAACACCTCCGTTCAGTCCGTAAGGGTGACCCCAAGCTTCCGGTCACCTGTCATTTTAATTCACCGCTCCATTCCCACTCGGACCTCACCGTCCTTGGCCTCTTGCATTGTTCCACGGAAGCTCACCGTAAACTCGAGGAACAGCACCTCATCTTCCGATTAGGCACTTTGCAGCCTTCCGGACTCAATATCGAGTTCAACAATTTCAGATCATAACCTTGGCCCCTACTACATTTTTACTTATATATTTTTTCCACCCCTTTGTTTTGGGTCTTCCCTTCCCACCCCCCTTTCCTTTTTTTTCTCTGTCCCTCATGGCAGCTCTCTCTCATCCTGCCAGTACACTTCACACCTAATCTCAGCCGTCTTTTGTCTCCACTCTCCTATTACCATCTCGTCTGGTTTTGAATACCTCTTAATGTCTCTTTTACTTGATTTGTTCGATCGCAGCCCTGCCTTCGATCTATTTTATTTCCTTTCCAGTTTTGAAAAAGGGTTTCAACCCGCAACATCAACTCTAATTTCTCTCCGCGGATGTTGCCTGGCCTGCTGAGTTTTTCCAGCATTTTCTGTTGTTATTTCTTGCAATTCTGAGTTTGGCTTTGTCATCTTTGTAATGTATGGAGAGGATTTAATATGTTGATTTGCTATGTCTAGGAAGCATCAAACATCACTGGCATTTGAAGGTGGCCCCATCTCTGTGAAGGTTTTGTAACTTTTTTGAACCTGTCCTGATTTATATCTCTGATTTGGGTTTGTGAAAATTAATATTTCTCATTTAAGGTCATCCACATTTTCTCAAGCTTCGTCAGTAATGTTAGTAGATTTTGTTATGTTCAGCCTGAGTCTTTCCATTCATCAGAATATCAGCCAAATAGCGGGGAATTCTATTTTAGAACATTTTCCTTCCTATCCTTGGAAATGTTTTGAATGGGAGTCACTTGAAACAATATTGACCAAATGGTATAATTAATCTTAATGAGATTGAAGCTTTTGCCAGCATCACTTCCAACACTCTGAGATGGAAACCAGTTTTATGAAGATTTATCGATCCAAAAGCTACCTTGGTATATGATCAATTGAGAATAGTTAAGTGTGAACTGATACTATCTTATTACCCCACTGTCAAATCTCTGCACTCCTTGAAAATCAGATTCTCTGATTCCTAGCAGCACCAAGTCCCAGTTGCTTTCCTCTCACTCAACAGCCAAACTGAAGCTTGGCACTAAAATGAGTCCCATGCTCACTGATCAATCATAACAGTTCACAGTGTCTGTTCCCAGCCAATCCCAACAGCTTAATATCATTTGTGGGCCCTTTCTCTTCTGATGATTTACTAAATAAAGAAAATGCAAACATTTTTAAAGGAGGGAAATACTGGAGTCTTTGCCTGCTGCCTCTCCATCTGGCATAGCTCAGATTAGGAACTGACCTGATTGAGGGAATCAAACTTGTGTCCTCCAACACCATGGTACTGACTATCGGAGCACTAACTCTCAGCAACTGTTGCCACTATCTTCTAAGATCTGAATATTTCAAAAAAATACTCCACAATATAATCTTAAAAGATTGAAGTTCACATAGGAAAATACCGGGCTAGAAATTCGGCTGCTTTGCGCCTCCCATTAACACCTGTGGGGGGTGGTAACGGGTCGCTAAGGGGTTACCGACCGGGCATGGCGAATTCAGCGACGCCTGTGAACTTCCCTGGTGGTTTTGCGCTGGCGATAACACTTACCGCCTCGGTCTCTAGCGCCCCGTAGATATGAAACTGAAAGAAAGAAAACATAATTGAAAAGATAGTTGTTTGATACTGTCTTTGCCTAGGTCAGATCTAAACTCTGATCATCTCATTCTGATCTTCTGTTAGTGCTGGCAGCTAGAATCAAGATCTGCAAGATCCTTCTTAGAGGCTGATACCCCTGTAGTTTTCTGTACTATCTGACAGCATTGTAAATTTCTAGAATTATTAAACATGTTCTAAACTCAATAGAACTGAGGATCAAATTTGCTGGATGAAAATCCTTTAGATCAGAATGATCCTCCTAGATCATTCATACAAACATCAAGTTTCAGTTCTTTGAAGAAACACAGCTCCAATTTCAGGTTAGAAAGAGAATCAAACTCCTGTTGGGACTCTTGTCAAGAAAAGCTATTATTAGCATGTTCTAAATCTACTTGAAAGTTAGGGAGAACACATTAACACAACCTCCTCCAGATTTAGTCACAAGACTACTTAACTCTAGGGTTTCACAGTGCCATGTGACAATAGGCCAAAGGTCAAAGTGAATGAGGTGAAATCTGTGACTGATACGCAGAAAACAATCCTGGGCAACAGTGAGTTACTTTGATGTGCAGTCACTGATTTCAGCAAGGATATCTTCCAGCTCATTGTTTGTGTCTTGCTTTGCCCTTGGCTGTTAATGGGCCTCCTCCTCCACTTGTTCCATTGTTAGCCCTGTCCACTGGAGAACACGCAGCAGACTACAATAATCTTGGAGACCCTGGCAGGGCTGTATTGTAAGATGCCCCATATCTGTCCAGCCATCAGAAGCTTTGCTTCATGATACCAATAGTGTGTTCAATAATGATCTTGTGGGATACATGGGTCTTGCTGTACATTTGCTCTTCTTTTGTTCTTGGCTGTCTCAATAGTGTCATGAGCCAGGGATGCAGAGAGTTGCCTTGGTCTCCTGGAAGCCATTCTTCCCATTTGCCTTCTCCTTGAAATAGCCCAGGCGTAGATGATTGTTTGGAGCTGAAGAAGTCATGACTTGCCTGGACATTGACCTGCATGATCTTGAGCTATTGGTCACTCACCACCTGGACATTGATGGAGTGGAAGCCCTTGTGGTTCATGAAGATTATGGGATTGTGTGGAGATGCCTAGATAACTACATAGGCATTGTCTATAATGCCTTGGACTTTTGGAAAATCCCACAATGTGAAAAAAATGCAAGTCTCTCATTCTGCAGCCAGATTTCTGGAGGAAATTAAAATTGTTTGCCATGTTTAGCAATCCATCAATGATCTCTTTGATGTATCTTTGTTGATTGAATGAGGTCTCCTGTGATAACTTGGAATATGCCTGGGCATAAAGATTCAAGGCTTTGGTGATCTTATCTGCCACTACTAATGTTGTTCCCATGGTGGAGGCCTACATGTCATATTTGAGCAGACAGCACATCTCTGACACTGCTTTTGTACTGAAGCAGAGTCTGGAAAGGCAAGGCAGTTTTCCTTTCATGTTCCTGGGTAGGCATAATGGACTCTGTAGACATGGCTGCAGGGTAAGGATGAGTGGGGCAGTTTGCCTCTGGTGAAGTTCAATCCATCTTGCATGCCTCCTTTTATCCTATTCTTTTTCCTCCAAATAACAGTGTATTTGAATATCCAGAATTTTGATTTTAGTAATGAAAAATGTTGCTGCCAAATTCTGTGATGAAAACCTCACAGAAGCATAATCAGACAAAAATCATCATCGAGTCAAAGAAAGAGATATTAGGAGTGGTGTCTACAAGCTTGCTCAAACAGATGGATTTTAAGGAGGGATAAGAGGGAGGTACAGAGGCGGAGAGGTTTAGGAGAATATTAGAGATAAGGACCTAGATGGTTGAAGGCATGGCCGCTTGTGGTGGATGAAGTTATTTTGGGATGCACAAGAGTCCAGAGTTGGAGGAATTCAGAGTTCTCAGGGTTTTAGGGCTGGACAAGGTTCCAGAAATAGGGAGGGGCGAGGCCATTAAAGGGTTTGAACACAAGGATGAGAACTTTAAATTTGAGGTGTTGGAGCACCAAGAGCCAATGTAGGTCAATGAGCACAGAAGTAATGGGTGAACAGGACTTGGTGCGGGATAGGATACAGGCAGCAGAGTTTTGGCTAGGAGAGCATTGGAATAGTTGTCAGGAGGTGACAAATGCATGGATGAAAGTTGCAGCATCATATATGATGGAGAAGATATGGACTCAGAAGCTCAGCCCAGGGGTCAAATAGGATGTTGTGGTTGTGAAAAGTCTCATTCAGCTTGAGACAGTGGCTGGGAAGGGTATGGAATTGATGGCAAGGGTATGGCATTTGGTGGGGGCTGAAGATGATGGCTACAACAACATCTTGCATTTACATAACACCTTTAATGTAGTAAAAAATCTCAAGGCGCTTCATTGAATCGCAATCAGACAAAAATTGACACCGAGCCAAAGAAGGAGATATTACAACAGGTGACGAATAGCTTGGTAAATTAGGTAGGTTTTAAGGAGCATCTTAAAGGACGAGAGAGAGGTGCAGAGGTTTAGCGAGCAAATTCCAGAGCTTAAGGCCTAGATGTCCAAAGATGTGCGGGTTAGGTTGATTGGCTATGATAAATTGACCCTTAGTGTTAGGGGGGTTAAATATGTAGGGTTACGGGGATAGGGTGGGATATGTGTCGGTGCAGGCTCGATGGGCCGAAATGGCCTCTATCTGCACTGTGGGGTTTCTGTGATTTCTGTGGTGGCTGAAGGCACGGCAGCCAATGATGAAGTGTAGGAAGTTGAGGATGCACAAGAGGCCAGAGTTGGAGGAATGCGGGGTTCTCAGAGGGTTGCAGGGCTGGAGGAGGTTACAGAGATGGGGAGGGGTGAGATCGTGTAGGTATTTTAACACGAGAACGAACATTTCAAATTTTAGGTGTTGGGCCGGGAGCCAATGTAGGTCAGCGAGCACACAGGTGATGGGTGAATGGTGCTTTGTGCGAGTTAGGATATGGGCAGCAGAGTTTTGGATGAGCTCTAGTTTATGGAGGTTGGATGATGAGAATGTCAGCAGCAGAGGAGCTGAGGCAGGAATGGAGTTGAGTGATATTATAGAGGTGGAAGTAGGCGGTCTTTGTGATGGAGACGATATGGGGTCGAAACCTCAGCTCGGGGATCAAATAGGATGCTGAGGTTGCGAATAGTCTTGTTCAGCTTGACATAGTGGCTGGGAAGGGTATGGTATTGGTGATAAAGATAGGATGTTTGTGGTGGGGCCGAAGATGATGTCTTTGGTCTTCCCAATGTTTAACTGCAGGAAATAGTGGCCCATCCTGGACTGGATGTCGATCAAGCATCCCCTCTAAGGTCCCACACAGGCCGCTGTTGCCGCTGGAAAAGATACCGCGCATGCAAGGGACTGCATATGAAAAGAAATTCGAGGGAACATTGATCAGCATACATGTGGAAGCTGATCCCCATGTCTGTGGATGACGTCACCGAGGGGCAGCATGTAAAGGAGGAAGAGGAGGGGGCCAGGTAACAGTGCAGGGGCGGGTGGAGAAGCTATTGCTGAAGATGATCTGGCTATGGTAGAAATCAAGCAAGGGCAGTACCACTGAGCTGGAAAATGGAGGAGACATGTTGGAGGAGGGCCATGTACTCGACTGTGTCAAAGGCTGCAGAATGGTCATAAAGGAGGAGGACGGATAGTGCTCTATGTTTATAGTCACAGAGGATGTCATTTGTGACTTTGTTTAGGGCCTCCAACAGTGCACGTCACCATCACTACTGGCTGTTGATGAACTTTCAGGGCAAGGAAAGGTTGAGTGGCAAGCCCACCAGTGCAGTTCAGCAGTGTTCGGCTGGATTTTGCAGGGGGTTAGCGGGTGCGATCGGGTGACAAAGTGTTTTTTTTCCCCAGCGGGTCGGGACCCCGCTGTGAACCTGCCGCCACACGCCTTTCCTTGATGTCGGGTCTGTCAGCGCTGAGCAGACCCGACATGCAGTAGCCGGTTCACAGTGGGGGAACCAATTCAGGTAATTATTGGCTTGTTTAGAGCCACTTAAGAATGAATTCGTACTCACCTTCTGCATTTGACAGCTCGCCCTTGGGGACCACGCTGGTCATGGACCACATCTGTCAAGCTGAGGCGAGAGTTCAGTGGCCATTGAATCAGCTGTTGAGTTGACATCTTCAAATGTACAGTAAAAGCTTCCACCTTACAGAGATATCTTCCCTCAGCTACAAACTCTTCCTCACTGCATTTCATAGAATCATAGAATCATAAAATCATAGAATGTTTACAGCACAGAAGGGCATTCAGCCCATCGAGCCTGTGCCAGCTCTCTGCAAGAGCGCTTCAGTTAGTCCCACTCCCTCACCCTTTCCCTGTAACCCTGCAAATTTCTTTCCTTCAGATACTTATTCAACTCCACAACAGATTCACCATGCTGCAAGTCTTTACACAAGTCTCCATCCAGTCTGACCTCATTACCTCTCTCACCATTGACAGATTGCTTCTGTCATCTCTACTTCACCTGCCATCTATTCCATCAGCATGGGTGCCCTTTATACTGTCTCACCTTGGTCCTCAGAATCCCACCACAATCAGCCCCAACACCAGCAGCACCAGGCACACCAGCAGCACCAGGCACACCAGCAGCACCAACAACATCACCACCAACCTTCTCCACAATCACCTGATGCTGCACAGGACAGAGGGCATCAGCATGGCCCGATTTACTTCACTTGATGCTGTACACCCTGGCTGCCACATGATGCACCAGGTTGGCACCACCCCACACCAACATCATAAAACATCCCTACAATGCCCAAGCCATTCCTTTCACACTCATCACCATTGCGGGAAGTACCGTTATGTCTCACCATTCATCGCAACTCACTAAGCCACTTCCAAAGGTGCACACAAATCTGTCCAAGAACGCAAAATAAAGGTTTCAATGTTTGACAGCACATTAACAGAAACTTTACATGAACGTTATGTAAAACACCCAAGTGCCTACCCTTGTGTGTTGTTAGTTGGTATGATTACACTAGGATGAGGGTAAGTATGAGGGGTGGCTAGTGAGATGGGGAAGTGATAATGTAGATAGAGAGGGATGGGTGGAGGTGCAAGGTAAGTTGGTGTGAGTAAGGATGTGCAGGAGTAGGGTAGGGAAGGCAGAGTGATGGGGATGTGATAAGAGGCACAGCAGGATGAGGTTGAGTGTATTTTTGTACTAACGTTTCGTGATCTACAGAGATAATTGAAACATTTGCAGCACTACACCTGTGCCGCGATTTTTTTATTGTTATGTATTGATGTGCACCAGCGGGCCTTAACACAAACCGTAGCAATTTGAAATGAATTATGTAAGAGTGAGGGCTACTAGTAACAAATTCTATTTTAGGGAGAAAATGTCACATGTGAATCACTTTGGGGTGTCTCCTTAAAATTATTGTAGCATTGGAAATTATTGATCGACTCCACGAAGCTTAAAACATATTTTGCTAAAATAAATGCAGTAGCAATGAAGGAGATAAAGCTGGAAGTAAATGCCTTATATTTTGTAGTTATAGAGTCATCACGGCACAGAAGGAGCCCATTCGGCCCATCGAGTCCATGCCAGCTCTCTGTAGAGCAATCCAGTCAGTCCCATTCTTCCACTCTATCCCCGTAGCCCTGCAAGTTTATTTCCCTCAAGTGCCTATCCAGTCTCCCCTTGAAAACATTGGCCCAGAAATTCAGGTCGGAGGCTTCCCGCGGGTGCAAGCCTCCGACCTACACTTACCTTGCGCACCGGCTGTTGAGCTGTGGGTCCCCGTGGAATTGCGATTCTGGGCCTCCTCCAACTGCCGGCGTGCAGTGCTTGCATATCCCAGGGGTGCAGTTAGTTCGATGCGTCCCCTGGGATCACGTGGGCCATGGAGAGCCAATGGTAGCAGGGAATGCTTCATTCATAAGTTTGACAGGAAGAGCTGTCAAACCTATAAATATTATAAGCCCCAAAACATCACTAAAACTTCAAATAATTTTTTTTTTAAATCACATTTTTAAAATAACTATAAATTTATGAAGCACCTCAAAGACGGACACCTCAGCACTTCACTCTACCGCAAGCCCACGGACAACCTCACGATGCTTCACTTCTCCAGCTTCCACCCTAACCACGTTAAAGAAGCCATCCCCTATGGACAAGCCCTGCGAATACACAGGATCTGCTCAGACGAGGAGGAACGCGATGGACACCAACAGACACTGGAAGACGCCCTTGTAAGAACGGGATATGACGCTCAACTCGTCAATCGACAGTTCCGACGGGCCACAGCGAAAAATCGCATAGACCTCCTCAGAAGACAAACGTGGGACACAACCAACAGAGTACCCTTCGTCGTCCAGTACTTCCCCGGAGCGGAGAAACTATGCCATGTTCTTTGCAGCCTTCAACATGTCATCGATGATGACAAACACCTCACTAAGGCCACCCCCATGCCTCCACTACTCGCTTTCAAACAGCCGCCTAACCTCAAACAGACCATCGTTCGCAGCAAATTACCCAGCTTTCAGGAGAACAGCGACCACGACACCACACAACCCTACCACAGCAACCTCTGCAAGACATGCCAGATCATCAACACAGATACCATCATCACACGTCAGGACACCACCCACCAGGTACATGGTACATAATCATGTGACTCGGCCAACGTTGTCTACCTCATACGTTGCAGGAAAGGATGCCCCGGAGCATGGTACATCGGCGAGACCATGCAGACACTGCGACAACGGATGAACGGACACCGCGCAACAATCACCAGGCAGGAGTGTTCCCTCCCAGTTGGGGAACACTTCAGCAGTCAAGGACATTCAGCCTCCGATCTTCGGGTAAGCATTCTCCAAGGCGGCCTTCGAGACACACGACAACGCAAAATCGTCGAGCAGAAACTGATAGCCAAGTTCCGCACCCATGAGGACGGCCTCAACCGAGATCTTGGGTTCATGTCACGCTACATGTAACCCCACCTGATGCAGGGTCATCCAGACTCGAGTCGACATTGGCTTGTTCTCTCTACACAAATGCGGCTGGACCTGCTGTGATTTCCAGCAAAAAAAAATGTTTTTTGTCTGTTTTTTTGTTTTTCATACAGACCCCAGCATCTGCAATATTTGACCCCTTGTGACCCCCCTCATTGTTCTTTGATGTAATGTTTTCCTGACTGACCTGTTTGGACACCATTCACACCTTTGATTGCTGTGATTATCTCTCTGCCGAGGTGTGATAAATGGCAGTTGGAAAGATTACCTGTAAACATCTGACATGATTCTCTGACTATATAAGCTGTGTCTTTATGCATTTCTCCACTTCACCTGACGAAGGAGCAGCGCTCCGAAAGCTTGTGATTTCAAATAAAGCTGTTGGACTATAACCTGGTGTTGTGTGACTTCTTACATTAACTAATGGGAACAGCCTTTTCCCCTTCTAACCTATCCAAACCTGTCATAATCTCGTACACCTCTATCAAATCATCTCCTTTGCTCTAATGAAAACAAATCCAGCTTCTCCAACCTGTCCTTGTAGCTAAGATCCCCCATCCCCGTAAATAAATTCGTAAAACCAGGGGCAAATAACAAATAAAGGTTAAAATATGCAGTCATAGCCGTGAAGGAAGGTAGAAAATGAATTCAGAAAGTGATCTCGTGGCTTACCCTGTGAAGGTGTGGGATCGAGGGGCGTTAGGACCTGGCGGGAAGCCGCTGCCTCAGGTAGGAAGGAGCCTGTCAGTCTCTCCCCAAGTCACTGAGCTGCGCTGCTCGTCCTTTACTTTCCCTAAACCGCCCCCAGCAGTCAGCGCCGATCTGTATTCCAGCAATGGGACTAGCTGGCACCACAGGGAAATACCAGCTTCGAAATATGACTTTCCGGAATGAATGATCGAGGAAGGGAAGGAGCGTGAGTGTCTGCAACAAATCGCGCGCGATTGATTCAAGGATGTTTCTCCCAGATGCGCGTTGCTCACGTTTGGATGCGATTTTGCTTCGAGTGATGGGTCTGGTTTGGCTGAGCAGTTTTGCCAAAACTTCTTCGGACTTTTCCGGTAAGTAATGACCAGCCAAGAACACATCGGTGGGGGAGGAGTGAAATAATCCATTTGAGTTTTAAGCATTAATTCCGAAAATTTAAAGAATACTCGTCTTCCCTCCCCCCGCACAGGAGATTTCATTCAAGCAAAGTATTCTTGGTTTAAATTGTTCTGTGAGGAGATGCTTTAACAGAGACTAAACGCTAAGAAGCTTGAAACGTTGCAAACTGAATATCATCAGCATCCCCTTGAAATAATACGAAACGCAGTTTTTATTTCAAACGTTCTCGTTGATGGTGAATTTATAGGGTTGTTTTAAGCATTGTATGATGTAATACATTATGAAAAAATATAACGACGTGGACGTTTTGTTCTCGACTTATACATTAAAATTGATGAGTTTTTAGAAAGTTTGAAAAAAATATATATAATGTCCCCATAAACCAAAGGAAGCGCGAAGGGTTTGAAAGATGCAGCGCCTTCTTGTGAAATAACAGATTATTTACATTTCATATATAATGAAACAGTGAAACTCGAAACAGTCTCTAAAAAGTCAAACTTTCTGCCGCTTTCTAATAATTTTCCTGAGTGTTTGTCTTCCTGGGGTAGTGAAAGGCACTATATAAATGCAAGTTCTTTCTTTCTGTTATTAAAACTCCACTGATTGAAGCTCCCTTTCCCTCTATGACACGAGAGTGAACTAACTTGCGCTGTCCCGCTGCCGGTCATTATAGCTACAAAACGTGTTCTTTTTAACGTGTTGGCAACGCGTGTTTAGAAGATCACTGGAATGCCACTTCCCTGAGAAACCTGAGTTAAGAAAGCTTGGTATTTTCGGTTTACTTTTGAATGACTTTGATTAGTCGATCTCTGCATCAGAAGTAACGAAGAGCACTGGGATGATTCTCTCATTCGGAAATCACCTCCTAACCTCAGATCCTAAATTTTACTTCAGTGTTTTGCGTTTTCAGTCAAGAACGCACTAAGTTCAATGTCCTGGGTTTAAGATGAGTCCCTCTTCTACCCCATATCAACATTTTAGTCGCGAATTACACACAGCAAAAAAAAAGTTTCTATTCAGGACCGTAACAAACCTCAAAAACTGCAGCAAGATGTTGGTCAGATTTGTCATTAGTTCCCTTTCATGCCTTTGTGGGTCTCCCGGGGTGTTTTGCAGAACGGAGTGAAGATGCATTTGTTTAATAATGAGTCGTTTAAAATGTAAACCATCCATTGTCACCTATCTGCTAATTGGCTATGTATGTTTATTCGAGCTGACCACTTCAGTTGTGCGCGAGTCTGAAGACAAAATCGCCTTTGCCTTTAATCAGACCGTAATAAAGACAATTTGTTTGACACGTTCTTTTGAGATGACTATCGAGGGGATCTACATGCTCATCGGTTTTGAATGATCTTCAAACAGACTTTGATATTTACTTTGAAAAATGCGAGTTGTACACTCGTCTTCTTGGTAGGTAGATTGAACATGTGACAACGGAAAAAATGCTGCATGTGTTTATAGTGTAAATATAGGATCATGGGTGCCAGAAAGGAAATTACAAGGCACTCAGTAGAAAGTGTCCTTTCTAAACTGGAACCTGGATTTGAATCCCGTCCAAAATCGTGAAATGAACGCCTCCTGTCTCTGTTGATTATAAGAATTGATTTGAATTTGGGCAGTTCGAAGAATTAGGGATCCTCACGGTCGAAAATAAGAAAACTCATTGGTGCAGCAGGGGGTGATGCTGTTCTAAGATTGAAGGTTTGGGTGTATTGTTTAGGCAGGGCATGGCGAGTTTAACTCTGCATGTAACTTGTCTTGTATCTGACCTGGGAATGCGAGATGTTGATAGAATGGAGAAAATACTCTTTTCCTATAACTGGATCCTTCAGCTTGATGAGTCTAAAATCACCGAAACAATTATATTGGCCCAGAATTTGCGGTCAGCAGCAAAGCGAAGGCGTGTGCTGCTGGCCCCGAGGTACGCTCTGCACAAGGACCTCGCGATCCCTGTGTCGAGAACTTCGGATTTTCCAACCTTCAATTCAAATCAACGGTTACTTAAAGGGGATTCCCTTGTGTGAACTGCTCTGAAGTCAACAGGCTGTCTTAGCAAATAATGAAAAGGCGGAATTCTCACAGACAGTGAACAAGGAAGTTCTAACTTTAAAAAATAGTTAGAGAGAGCAAAACAAAGATTGGGGTTCTCACATAGGGAAAAGGCAAACCTGAATTAAAGATGGACAAACTTAAAAACATTTTTTCAAAAGTTTGTTAAAAATTTAATTTTTAATTCAAATTGACAAATTTCACATGGCGCAAAATTAAAATTAGTTTTCCAGGCCTTTAACCTTTGTTTAGCAGTCAATATGCTGTTAAAACCCCAGTTACACCTAATCCCTTTGGGTCTAATTTTAACTGCGGAAGAGCTAAAGTTTTCATCACTTTCAATGATTTACAAGATTTCACTGACCACCGTCTCTGGAGGGCACAGCACAGCCAGTTTTGGAGCTGCCATTGACAGACTGCAACATCGGAATTTCCGCATGCGTCTGCGCCAAATCCCAAAGTTGCGGTCAGTTTCAAAGGCGGAATGACGGCGAACGCTGCCAGTTTGCCGTCATCCCGACTGCAAATTCCGGGCCAAGGACTTGTTGTAATGGATGAATTTACGATTTTGTACTATATCATCAGAATGCTGAGGATGTTTGACATGGAAACATAGAAACATAGAAGATAGGAGCAGGAGTAGGCCATTCGGCCCTTCGAGCCTGCTCCGCCATTCAACGCTGATCATCCAAACCCTAGCACCCGGTCCCTACACCGACAACCATCCCACCCAAGCCCTATCCCCATAACCCTGTAACCCCACGTATTTAATCCCCCCTAACACTAAGGGCCAAGTTTGCAAATGTCAGTTAAATTTGAAATTAGTGGAACATGATCATAATAATCATTTGTCATAGGATTGGAAGGTATATTTAACAGATTACAGATGAATGAACTACATGAAAATGAATGACCTGGTATATATTATGGATAATGAATGGATAGGAAGAATTTAGAAGACAATGATACAATCTAGCGGCTGGGATCATAGACTACAAGAAGCAGTATAAATTTATGCTTATCTGTGGGTCCATGTACACAGATCACTAAAATGTAGGTCAGGTACAAAAAAGAATCGAAAAGACTAATAGAATGCTAAGCCTTTATAACTAGAGGGGCTAGAATATAAGGGGGAGGAAATTTTGCTACAGCTATACAAAGCCTTGGTTCGGTCACATCTGGAGCACTGTATCTGGGCACTGCACCTTAGAAAAGGATATATTGGCCTTGGAAGGAGTGCAGCGCAGATTCACCAGAGTGTTACCAGGGCTCCAAGGGTTAAATTATGAGGAGAGATTACATAAACTAGGCTTGTATTCCCTGGAATATAGAAGGTTAAGGGGTGAATTTGATTGAGCTTTTTTTTTAGGATTTTGAAAGGAATTGACAGGGGTAGATAGAGAGAAACTGTTTCTATTGGTGGGGAGTCTAGGTCAGGTGAATATAACTTTAAAATCAGAGCCAGGCCATTCAGGAGAGAAGTTAGGGAACACTTCTTTACACAAAGGGGTGGAAGTGTGGAACTCTCTCCACAAAAAGCAGTAGATGCTAGTTCAATTAATAATTTAAACCTGAGATCGCTAGAATTTTGCTAGCCAAGGCTATTAAGGAATATGGAGCCAAGATGGGTGGATGGAGTTAGGATACCGATCAACCATTACCCCATTGAATGGCGGAACAGACTCGAGGGGCTGAATGACCTACTCCTGTTCCTATGTTCCAGCTTCATATTGGAGATATCCACGCATTGAGCTACTCAATAGGCCCATTGAATAGAATGGGCCTGTATTCTCTGGAGTTTAGAAGAATGAGAGGTGATCTCATTGAAACATGTAAGATTCTGAGGGGGATTGACAGGGTAGATGCTGAGAGGATGTTTCCCCTGGCTGGAGAGTCTAGAAACTAGCGGTTATAGTCTCAGGATAAGGGGCCAGCCAGTTAGGACTGCGATGAGAAATTTCTTCACTAAGAGGGGTTTTGAATCTTTGGAATTCTCTACCCCCAGAGGACTGTGGATGCTCAGTCATTGAGAACATTCAAGACTGAGATTGATAGATATTTTGAACACTAAGAAAATCAAGTGATATGGGGATAGAGCGGGAAAGTGAAGTTGAGGTAGAAAAATCAGCCATGATCTTATTGAATGGCGGAGCAGGCTCGAGGGGGCTGCTCCTATTGCTTATGGTTCTTGTGTTCTTATCTGACCCCATTTCCCTGCTCTTTCCCCATATCTTTAATACTTTTATCCAAGTGGTTTATCTGTTTCCTCTTAAATGCTGTGAATGACTGCTTCGATAGCCCCTAACCCCTTGTAATTGCAATCCATATTTTAATAACCCTTTGTATGAAAAACAATTCTTTTAATTTTTCTTGTTATGCTTCTACTACTGATCTTAAATGTAGTGTCCTCTCCTTACATATTTACTAATCAGTGGAAATAATCTTTAATATTTATCTTTTCAATCATTTCAAAATCTTGTACACTTCCATTAGATTTTCCCCTAACTTCTGCTGCAGTGAATTCAGCACCAGTTTTCAAGTCTCATATCTTATCCTTATCCATGGCATCATCCTAATTAATCTATTTTGTACCTTTTCTGTGGCTTCAAATATTATTTCCATTATGTGGTACCAAGACTGCACATAGTACTCCAATAGTGACATAACAAATGTCTTGAACAGAATCATAACCTAACCATAGATAATACAAATCAAGGTCCCACTGGATGTAAAATGTATCCAATGAGTGTAACTGACGTGACCAAAGAATAAACATGCACCATTATTGAACAGTATGCTGACAACACCAAGTTAGGTGGTACAGTAGATAGTGTAGATGGCAACAGAATGTTGCAAAGGGACATTGATAGCTTAAGTGAGTGGACAAAAACTGGCATATTGAGTTGAATGTGGGTAATGTTGAGGTCATCCACTTTGGAACTACGAAAGATAGATCAGAGTACAGGAAACTTTCGATTTACCGGCACCTAAATAACCGGAAATCTCGGTTAACCGGCAAAATTCAGGGAGTAGGTTCAGGTAAGTTTTACTTCATAATAACAACAGAAAATGCTGGAAAAACTCAGCAGGTGGAGAGAAATTAGAGTCAACGTTTCGGGTCGAAACCCTTTTTCAAAACTGGAAAGGAAATAAAATAGATCAAAGGCAGGGCTGCGATAGAACAAAAGAAGTAAAAGAGACATTAAGAGGTATTCAAAACCAGACGAGATGGTAATAGGACAGTGGAGACAAAAGACGGCTGAGATTAGGTGTGAAGTGTACCGGCAGGATGAGAGACAGCTGCATGTGGGAGAGAGATTTAAAAAAAGGAGGAAGCGGGGGGGAAGGGAAGACCCAAAACAAAGGGGTGGAAAAAAAATATAAGTAAAAATGTAATAGGGGCCCAGGTTATGATCTGAAATTGTTGAACTCGATATTGAGTCCGGAAGGCTGCAAAGTGCCTAATCGGAACATGAGGTGCTTTTCCTCGAGTTTACGTTGAGCTTCCATGGAACAATGCAAGAGGCCAAGGACGATGAGGTCCGAGTGTACTTGCCTTCCTCCATCTGTTGGTGTGCAAGGGTGTGGCTGCAGCTGTTGCTAAGCTACAGAGGATGCTTGCAACTTGTGGCCATTGTTCTGCACTTAAGCAACAGGGTTTGTTGCTTTATACGGAGCTGTCAGCTCTCCGTATCTTTTACTATAGCTTTCGGTTATCCGGAATTTCTGATGAACCGGCACCACGTCGGTCCCGTCGGTGCCGGATAAAAAAAAGTTTCCTGTATTTCCTAAATGGCGAGAATAACAAAAATTGTCTTGGCAACTAAAAATGAAAGATGAAACAAGACAGATTGGTGCACAGTATGGAACAGGTGGATCAGGGCAATTTAGTAGCAACTCCATTTTCTGATAATACTGACCAATGTCCGAGTTTGTATCCAAGTGAAGCCTGAGCTGGCTTTTATTTAAGCCAACTCTGATTCAGTACTCACCATACAGTCGTGGTCGATTGATATTCTGAGGTTGGAATTTTGGTGATTTTAAGAAAATCTGTCATGAGGGAGAAGTTTGGAAATACAGTATAATCATGTCTTGAGAATGTTGAATAGTTTGCTCACTGGAGGTTATTTGTTTACTTTCACTTTTAATAAATACATCTATCTATATATATAAACGGATTGTTCTGTCTGTCTATCTGTCTGTCCTTCTGCCTGTCCTTCTGTCTGTCCTCGGGTGTGCGTCTGTCCGGCTATGCGCTCGAAAGTTACAGAGCGTACCTACGCGTGCGTTACGTCGAAAGAAAGCTCACCATTCCAAAACGATGTAAGCGTATTTACGTTTCGGCCGGACAAAAATCGTGCCCGCGGTATCCGAAAAACCTTCAACATTCTGCTCATTAGCATCTCATTATCCGCTCATTAGCGACAGAGTGACCTCGAGGTCGACCAATCGTTCGCCGGGTTGCTGGCACGTGCGGCCGGGCCCTCCTACGGTCGAGTGACGGGACGATTGACCAATCCTACGCTTTAGTGACCTGACGGTCGACCAATCGGTGCGTGTGTGGGCGGCCTTATCGTTCTGACCGAGGTGAGTCGCCACCATCTTGATTCCAAACTTTTCCTTTCTTTTCCCGCTTTCTGCGTCTTTAAAAAAAACGTTGCTTTTAAAACACATATTGTTTTTTAAAAAAGTTAATTACTTTCTAAATCTTTTATCTAATCTAATTAATTTTCCTACCTTTCCCCGTTTTTCCAGGTAGGCCTCGAAGCCTCGGCCTCTCCTCCGCACCCATGCCCGAGCTAGGCACCTCCCGGCCCCAGTCAACAGCGGCCCCCGATCGCCGCCATCTTTGTGAAGGCTGGAGGGGCGGGCCTCAGCCGAGCGCCGCTACCGCCGCCATCTGTAGTAAAGGGCTGGTGCGGCGGGTGGCGGCACGGAGCTCCGCGGAGCGAGGTGCGCGGCGGCGTCTAACTCGCCCCCCCCCGCAGTCTGTCTCTCTCTCTCTCTCTTTCCCCGCGCCTCCTGGATGCGCGGGGGAAGAGGCCCGGCGCACGCCGCATTCGGAGACTTCAACTCCGTGACAGGTAAGGAGGGCCTTCGTTCACGTTGGGCGGCGGGCGGGTTCTCGGGTGCTGATCCCTGGCGGTGTGGGGCCGGAGCCCGGCTCTTACCTTGCCCCGAGAGCGGGCGGACAGCGGGGCCTGGAGTAGCAAATTGGGCACCACGCAGAAGAAAAACTGAGAGCGACAGAGGGGAACAGACGTCAGAGAGACAGAGAAATAGGGAGGGAGGAGAGGGAGGGGGCAGGGAGGAGAGGGGCAGGGAGGGAGAGGGGCAGGGAGGGAGAGGGGGCAAGGAGGGAGAGGGAAGAGAGAGAGGGTGGGGGAGGGAAGAGGGAGAGGGTGGGGGGAGGGGAGAGAGAGAGGTGGGGGGAGGGGAGAGAGAGAGGGTGGGGGGAGGGGAGAGAGAGAGAGGGGTGGGGGGAGGGAGAGAGAGAGGGTGGGGGGAGGGGAAGAGAGAGGGGTGGGGGGAAGGGGAGGAGAGAGAGGGGGTGGGGGAGAGAGAGAGTGGGTGGGGAAGGAGAGAGAAGAGGGGAGAAGAGGTGGGGAGAGAGAGAGTGGGGGGAGGGGAGAGAGAGAGGGTGGGTGGAGGGGAGAGAGAGGGTGGGGGGAGGGGAGAGAGAGAGGGTGGGGGAGGGGAGAGAGAGAGGGTGGGGGAGGGGAGGAGAGAGAGGGTGGGGGAGGGAGACAGATGGGGGGAGGGGAGAGAGAGGGTGGGAGGGAGAGAGAGGAGGGGATGGGGGGAGGGAGAGAGGGTGGGGGAGGGAGAGAGAGAGGGCGGGGGGGAGGGGAGCGAGAGTGGGGTGGGGGGAGGGGGGAGAGAGAGGGGGTGGGGAGGGGAGGGAGGGAGAGAGTAAGCAGGGAGAGACAGGAGGAGAGAGAGAGAGGGTGGAGGGTGGAGATCGGAGCGTGGGAGAGTCGCAGGGAGAGACG